>NC_046383.1:12178569-12270170 GCF_011125445.2 Fundulus heteroclitus
CTGGATGGCCCCGTACAGCTGAGGACAAGTTTTTACATTCCCAAGTGTCCGCCTGGATTTGAGGTCACTACTTTGGCTAAAATATCTGCACTATCTTTAATTAGACCCATCTGATTATCATAATAAGCATGATTACTAAGCCTGTATTTTGACTGACCTTTTTTTTAATTACTGTCGGACACCCAGTAACTGAAATAGATTGTTGAAGTGTATGCCTGGTAAAAGCATGAGCAGGGCTCCTCCAGTTCATAGCATTTTTCTTATAAATCCATGCACGGGTCAAATGGCTCATGCTGTTCTTTTAATAATTCATCGTGTAGTATTAGTATAGCTGGCAGGAAAAAAATCAGTGTGTCATATCAGTGTAATGCACATGCATGAGAGCACAGATGTGATATGTTAAGCGCATCTGCACATTCTGCAGCAAAATATGAGCGCTGGCCTTTATCCATACGCACACATATTATGAAAACATTACAATGGTCACTTCTCACTTGAAATGTTTCAGTTTGAAGTTATAAATCTTAAAACATTACAGCAACGGACGTCTAGGCTTCAGATATGTTTAAATCTGCAACAGCCAACATGTAATGAAGCTAATAATGCACATTTATTATTGCCGCGTCAATCGTTTCTGCAGGCTGCAAATCTGATTTTAATTAGTTGTTGACTGTGACGGATGATGACAAGCAAATGACGTTTCCGCTGCTGCTCTCACGTTCATATTGCTGTGCTGGACTCATAGATGTGTTTACAAGGCAAAATAAATGCCAAGTACTGCAGGCCTGTTTATCAATATGAATGTATGCTTTTAGATTATAATAAAACAAGTGCGCTGAAATTCAACATTTTGATAATGTAATTTTTAAGGAATTAGCATTTTGCAGATATGCTGATTGATTGACAAATCTTTCATATGACTTTTCACCAAATATCCAAAACTAATTTGTTGCCTTTAACAAACAGAAATAAAATGAGAAATATGGATAAAAAATGGAGCCTCACACTAGCTGTACTATACATAAATGTCACCGCTCCCTCTACTAGTTGTAGTAAAAGCAGGACAACGTGCATTTACTGCATCCCATTTATGTGTGTAAATCAAACACCTCCAGCACTCTTTTAATGTGGTGAATGTGACTCATTCATCCTCTGTTTATACTCCAAACTAACCGAGAGGCTCTCTGACATTCAACCATCTCACCTTGTTCTGATTTTAGGTTTGTTTCTTAACAGCTGGATATTTTTTTTATTTTTTATGTCGAGGTTCATTAAAAGAGCTGCCAGTTTTAAATAAAAAATAATATTATGCTGTAGAGCCCTATTTTAGCAGGGATCATTTAAAAATATATGTGTTGCTTTACTTCTTACTGTTAAATCAACTATAAATGCTAAGAGGACGTCACCTAACCGGCAAACTGAAAGCTGGACGGTGCTTTTATGCCTGGTTCTGGATTCACCCACAGGAGTGCATTCCAGCCAAGTGAGACCAGATTGAAGCCTTCAAATAGAGATGAAAGAAGAGGGACTGAGAATGTGTCTCTGCTCTGTTTCCTCAAACACCCAGTCGGTCGTACCTGGTTCTGGTTCTACTGGAGGTTTCTTCCTGTTAAAGGGAGTTTTCCTCTCTGCTGTTGCTACATGGATGCTCAGTATGAGGGATTGCTTACAAAATCAAAGAAGCAATGTCAGCGATTGTCCAATGTGGCTCCATGCTCATCCAGGAGGAGTGAATGCTGCACGTCATGCATGACTCCATGCAACCTGCAGGTTTTTCCTTAGATAGAAAACGTTTTAACCAATTTGAACAATAAACTGAACTTGACTGTGTTGTGTCCGTTTCTCCAACCTAAACACGGCCATCTAAATCCTGTCCCCTCACAGTACAGTAGTTGAACCCCTTGAGAAAAAAAGTTCTGCCTCGACATTATGTCGAGAATAAAGCATGGAGACCCTCAAAGACAGCGCTGAGAGAAGAAAATGACCTGATTGGAAGCATACAGGCTACCTCCTTCCTTACTAACTGCATTGATCATGGCGAACGCTGACGCACTTTCACTTTGGCTAAAAAGAGTCCACTCCAATTAAATGTTTTGTAGACCCCTGGCCCAACATAGACCAGGGGTCTACGTTGGCCGGAAATACGCAGACACAGTTGCGCAGAACCGAATGCCGAATGAAGCCAGATTACCCGGTGAAAACCCACACATACACAGGAAGAACATGTAACTCCATGCAGGGTTCGAACCCAGGACCTTCTGACTGCAGCGCATCAGCACCAGTCATTTGAAGCCCAGAGAAAACACGACTCTATCGTTATTTTCGAACGCGGAAGTAACTATGGGTCCAACTTCCGTTTTTTTGTGCGGCACTTTAGTTTCAGCGCCGCCGCTTCCCTAGGCCAAACAACATTAGCTTGACTGAAATGATAAACTGTCAATGCAACATTTCCAAAAATTGCAGAGTGATCGAAATGGCCGGTCAGTGCCACAACCTCAAACTACATGACTGAGTGGAAGAAATGAAGAAGTGGCCTCATATAACGGACGAGAACATGTTTAACCATTTTGTGTCGTCACTTGGTGCGAACGGCTCTGCTATGTGACTTTACCGAGCCGAACCTCCACAGTGGAAAAGTTGGCGCCATGTTAATAAATAGCAACATGGATGACCAGGTATCTGTGAAGGCTGAGGTCTGTTCAACCGGCTCTACCGAGACGGCCGGAGCGCTCTTGTGTTGCGGCTCCAGGGGAAGTCCTTCAGTCATGAAGCGGTGATCTTATGGAAGGTAGGCTAATGAATCGTCTGATTCAGAAACATACTAGCTGTTGCCTCGTTGTGATTAGATTGCTGATCAGTTAAATTGACAAAGATAGCAGTGCTATGTTTAGGCTTGAAGTGTGAAATCGTACCAATCTGATGTGTGGTCTCAAAACTCTTGATGCAACTTGTCACGTTAAAATGTAAGTTAGCTTTAAAATGAAGCTGTAACTTTATTTCTAGTTTATTTTTTTAGAGTATCAGTATTAAAGGAAGTAGGGAGCCTCACATCCACAGCTGTACACGGTCGATGATTAAAACACTCCTTCTCCACATTAACCTTTCTTTTTTATGCCTCTAACTGTACAAACGCTCTTCCTCGTAATCATAATGATAAGAAATTTGGTACGAAGTGGCTGCATGAATCGCTTTTTAGCCAGCTAAACAGTGACAGGAATTGACCAACCGGAAGTCTCACACAAAAAAACGTCAACTCGCTGTCTCCGTATTTCCGTTGAAAATAAGGCGGATAAACAGATTGGCTGTGGATGAAGCAGCAACCTTCTACCTGGGAAACAACAGCGCTGACTACAATGCATTCCGGGTGTAACTTCAGTGGCTTTTTTATTTTCAGTAAGTTCATTAATGACAAAATTCAAAGAGGAAATATAATTTTTTTTTTTACACGAAGAAGGGATCTTCGGAAATTGCTAGAAAAACTCTTCAACTATGCTCAACTGCGCAAAACAAAGTATGAAGGCAATTTTGTTCTGTACTCTTTTCCTCTTAAGTTCCCAACCTTACCTGGCTGCTGTCTTCCCCTTAATCTGATTTGAACACTTCTTGGGAAATAAAAGTCACCACTGCTACTCCTATGAGCCTGGCTGACAGCTTTCTTGTGACAGTGAAAAGCAGTCAGCGCCTGGGCTCCGCGCCTCTCTCAGCTTGTAATTGCTTCATTAGAGCTTCTGCTGCACCTCTGCCTTGTAGCTTGGGAGATGTAATAAGAGCGGAGAAGTAGCTCGCAGACTCCTCTGTCTAGGCTGCTGGGTTATTGCTGTGGAATTTCTTATAACATTAAGACAGAAAGTCAAAGAAAGGAAATCAAATCAAGTAAACTCCTGGAATCCTTCACTGAAGCACAAGCAGTAAATAGAGCTCTCAGTCTTTAGATTAAAGATACATTTCAAGCTGCTATGGAGACTGCTAAGCAAAGCAAAAGAAAAAAAAAACAAAGAAGAAGAAAAAAACCAAGGAGCAGATACACAAAGTGCTAATTGTTTGCAAACTTTGGTTTGTGTCTGTTTCTAATTCTGCTGAAAATAGATGTAAAGTCTGATTTCTACTAAAGACGGATCTCCCAAACAAGCGGGCCACTCCGTTGATGCAATGTAGGAGAAAAAACACCCAGGTTTATGAATGTTTACACAAATTTAGCTGGTTTTACAAATAAAGAACATGTAAAGTCTGTCTCATATGTTGAATTGTATAAATTTTGTATTGAAAAAATTTGTCTAAATGGAGATAAAAATTATTTTATTTCTTCTTTTTGTTGCGCATCTTCGGTGAGGCCCGCAGAGAAACTCATATGTTGCGCTGAGGGCGGGATAACGACGGGACGAAGAGACGGAGTAGATAAAGGTTTTTGTTTTCAAACCCTCGTCAAGTATGCCGTAATCGAAAACAAAAACCTTTATCTACTCAATAAGTGAAAAAATAAATGAATGTACTCATGTACAACAGTTCCTTTTTATTCTGGAAAAACTATCATCTGATTAGAAGGATTCAGTAAAATTTCAACGTACCCCTGACCCTAAACTCAAGGTTGTATGAAAAACATGCTTTATTTTGAGCAAGGAATTCAAACTGAGGATGAATGAACAAAAACAGAAAATCGTGTAAGACAACAGCCTTCGTATCTTTAGTTTTCTAATTAAGACCGGCCCTGAACATCTAAAGCTGAGACATGCTCAGTTACACCAGCCTACGAAACCTCTGAAGGCTTATCAGAACTCCGGCTAAGAAAAGCTGCAGATAGTGAAAACGTCCGACATTACAACCCAAACTAGCAATAAACCAAATAAACTAGTTCTTATTAGCTGTGACGTCTGCAGTCACATCCGAGAACGTTATCACTACAAAACAGAAATGTAGACACGTCAGAGAAAGCAGCAATAAGATGAAGGGCTCTACTGCTGGTGTTAAACATCGGGAAAAACTGAACAGAATCAAGAGATGAAATGGTAAGACACACGAATGCATTTCATATTTTAAGGTATATTGATGTTTTGTAGGTATCTGGGATCTGTTGGGATTATAAATGTATGTTGACATGACAGAGGATTCTTAATGGTGATAGGAAGAATCCCCCGTAGGATATTGAGACCAGAGCTTAGGCTGAACACAAGTATGAAGGGTGCTGCCACACAGAATCTCCAGTAATACTTTACTAAATATAGCAAACAACATGGGGGGGATGGTGAAGGCTGATGGCTGAGTGTTTGACCAGAGGAGGAGTGTGTCTGTGCAGAAACATAATTATGAGCACAATGCTGCCGAAGCGGGGGCGGTTTGCATGAAGTCAAATATGCATGCATTCAAATATTCAAATGAGAACATGCATTCCTATCAGCGTGTTTCTGTTGTTTCGGCATCTGTCACACTCACGTGATGACCAGCGAGGTAGAGAAGAGTAATGTTCCCAGCAGGCCGCGCCGGCAGTCCGCGTTTTTCCTCTGGCGTTGGTGCATCTCGCCGCCGCAGTTGTCACAGCAGCGACACATGCAGAAGAAGAGCCCCACGATTGGCATGAGAACGGCAAAGAGCAGGCCCACCGCTGCACATATGAGGAAGCCTATCTCATAGTAGATGGCCTGGGGTCAGTGGAGGAAGAACGAGAGGGGAAAATGATGAGAATTAGGAGAAATGAAGAGTGAAAGGAGATTAAAAATAAGATGCGTTGGGTTGGCGGAGTTTGGAGGTGAGGGAGAGAAGAAAGGAGAGATTAATGAAGGCAAAAAGGAGGAGAAGGAAGGACACACAAGGAGGGCAAGGATAAAATGAGCAACAAATCTAAAAATATCTGTAAGGTCCCAGGGCAGTGAAAAGACACACACATAAACCATGAACACAATGCATGACATTTAAATATTCCACGCTACTTTGATTCATGTTTTTTTTATTACATCATTTACAGAAACAAATGCCAAAAACTCTAAAATGATAGGATGGAAAAATGGTCTTCACTCTATGATAAATAGAGTTAAATTGTAATGGAAAAAACTAAAATGCTGCTAAAATAAATTAAAGAGGCACTAATTAATTATTTTCACCCTTATTCGTTCTGATTGGTGATCAGCAGGGCAATTACAGAAAAAAATGTTTTTTTTTTCTACATCATCATAATTAAGAATTAACATCATCAACCAAGATTGGTACAAAAATTATTTTAGTTTAATAAAGCAGATAAGAATTAGGGCGACATACCCAAAACATAATGTAAATTGTAAATAAATAATTCCTTCCTTCTCTGATGAAAGACAACTATAAAATAACCTGAAGCTCATTTCTTCCTCTTTTATGACTCATAGTCCTTTTATGTATTGTAGTCCTTTAAATAAACAGAATAGGCAACTCTCACATCAAAGAAAACTGAAAATCAAAATTAGCTTGGAAAAGCCTGGTCAGTGCATCTCCATTAGAGAGCCCTCAGGAAGTCTGCATATAATTTAAACAATTGGAATCAGAAGAATAGCTTCATACAGTATTGGTGGCGAAGGAGGAATCTGACCAATCCGAGGTAGCCAGCATGGCTGTATTTAATTGTAATGAAGCGCAAAGGCTGCATTTCTGATGAAGAATCTGTCTGAATAAGAACTGATAAAAAAGCAGAAAAATTGTGATTATAAAACAGATTTTTTTTCTTTAAACAACACAAGTTCTCCTGAAACTGAGATGATTGTCTGTTTAAGTGAGATTCAACCGTTAACTAAATGAGCTGCCACAGACAAAGGTTTAATCAGTGATATCATTATTAAGCCACAGAAATCAACAGGCATGAAAAAAAAACTGTTTCTTCTACTAGTGGAAGATTTCTGTCTTTATTATAAATGGATTTTTGTAAATTTGTTAAAAACTTTTGACTTTTCATTTTGAGGCTGAGCTCAAAACCTTAAAAAATATATATTGAATGAATTGAAGACTGTATTACTACTAAACCTAGATTGGTTTTGAACAAATTATATGCACTTGAAGACTTTAGAAAGTTTCAGTACCAGAATTTAGAGCAGTTATTCAGGTTTATAACCTATATTTAAGTCATTAATAATGCAAGTAACATTTATTTCCAAAGAATTCAGTATCTTGACCTCCATTTGTATAGTTTCTTATTAAGAGCCTTTTTAGAAAGTTTTATTTTCACCAATCTCAGCTTAATTAGGCTTGTGATGGTGGTTTGTGGTGGTGGTGGTGGTGTGTGTGTGTGTGTGTGTGGGGGGGGGGGGGTTCTCATGGTATGCAAACCCTGATAGCAAAAATATAAAATATACACCAGTTAAATTAAGTTTCATCAATCAATCAATGAGTGTTTGTTTAATTTCTGAGGGTGAGACAAAGTGCTTCAGGTAGGACAAATAGGAGACAGTAAAAGCAGCAACAAAATAAAACAACTGAAAAGGAATAATAAACTAAGCAAGACTAAAGATTGAAAAGAAAAAAATTAAAGACGCGTGGTTGACAGTGGTGTTGTTTGTTGGAAGGATGCTAAAAATTTAGCAGCTTTTGTGCAGAATATGACCAATTCTAAATAGGTCCTTGACTGAAGAGTGTAAGTGTCATTCTTGAGTTGAACTGTAAATTGTTTTATGTGTTTCTGGTGCCTCATGGCCAGGTCTCCCTCGAAAAAGAGATTTTATCTCAAGGGACTTCCTGGTAAAATGAAAAAAATATATCACTTTTTTTAAAGGAGTTTAAACCACATAAATCCTGTGACAGAAAACATTTTAGTGATTTGTGAAACCACTGCTTGTTTTTAATCCTGGGGAAAATTTTAAAATCAGAAAACAGTGTACACCCAGTACAGTTTTAATCTTACTACACAGTAGGGGAGGAGCGATGCTGTTGTATTTTACCGTCTATGTTAAGGATTCTGTCCTGTCTCTAGCTGGTCACCTAGGAAGCAGAAATATCGCTCCACACAAAGCCTCAGTAATCCTGGAATCCAACTCAATATCATTAATATTCCCGTTGACTAAACTGCCGGTGCTGAAATTTCCTGTGCAGATCTTCTGCCGTATGCTTTAACACTTCCAAAAAAAAAGTCTGCCCCTTAAAACCTGCATTCATCAAAGGATTTGCAGTTTGGTAATCCAGGAAATGTAACTTTGTAGCGCGGTGTTTTGTGGCTGCATAGCGTGAAAAGATCACAGTGTTGCTCTCAGTGGTCTTTGAATGACTGAACAGGTCTTTTCTCTGATTTGCACTAATCTTAACCCCGTCTTTTCCATGGGTGTGCAGCTTTTTTAGCATGAATGTGGAAAAGTAGCTTCTGAAGTTGGCTGAGGAATATTCTATTGTTCTCTATTAAACATATTTGTGACAGAGGCCCTCTAGTTTTATAGCTATCATCCATGAATTAAAACTGGGAAGCTTTTTAGTTGCCTGTATTTAGAAAGATGTGGAAAAGTATGTGTCGGATCTGAAGCTATAAAAGTGTGGAGGATTCCAGAATCAAGCCTGGCTGAAAGGAGATCGGACAGTACTAATGCTGGAAGGCAGAGCAGGAGAAAAGGACGTGAGGCGTAAGTGAGTTTAAATGTATGTGAGTCATTTAAATGCCCCAATGTCAACCTGCTGTAGGGGAGACTGTAGAAATTTAAATGCCCACGTTGTCATTGTGCTTCTAGGCCCTGCTTGTTATTGGGTGACTCTCCACAAAAAAGGTCAACCGATATATGTTTGTTTCTTTCCCTCAAATCTCCCAGAGTGCCCGCAGCTTTGACTATTTTTGGAGCACAGCGTTGTCTTGGCAAAAGCCCAAAATAAAGAAGGTGTCCTTCTAATAACAACAAAGGGGATGATGGCTTGGCACCATGTCTGACCGATTAGGATGTTGTAAGTTTGATTAAATCTGATGCCAGCAGCAGGCATTAGACATGCAAAGAACCCGCCTGGTGACTCTAAGCGTAATAAGTTTAAGTCATTAGTTGAGATACACCATGTTTTGAGTCAGCTGATTGAGAAGGCTTTTATTTCATAGATTTTTTTTTTTTACTGTAGCTTGATTTGTTGCATAGGTACCTGATCAATGGGCCAATTACATTGAATATTCCTCATTTTTTGAAGGTGGGTAAGCAAATAAATATTTTTGCCCCAACCACACTTATGACTTCAAATCACATCTCAAAACCCAGTTATTCAAAGTAGCTTTTCCATAGGATGACTTTTTGTATATGTCTGTGTTTTTAAAAATTGTTTTGTAAAGCATCTTTGAGTGTCCAAAATATTGTTATTATTATTATAACTGAAAAAAAAAATCCTTTTTAGTTCTTGTGGAGGTTCCTCCTGCCATTCTTCAGTAACTGGCTGGGGGACCTTTTATGGTGCAACACCAGGAAGTGCAGGAATCCATCAGGCTGCTGGAAGCAGGGGACTTGACTCTGGAGGAGCAACCAAGGACCTCTTTATTCTTCTGATTGGAAACATCTTAGTGTCACGCTTTTTTAGTTTTAACAGTGGTCTTGCAGTTTTGTGCTTGCCTGAATTAGTTACTTAGGTTAATTTTAGCTGGTTGTCTTTGTGTGCTCCGCCTTCCCCCTCGTTTCTTGTAGGCGAGCCATTGTGTTGATATTCCCCTGTGTGTTCAGCTTTGTTTGTTATCCTCAGTTATGTCCTGATGCATCTCAATAATCCAGGTGGGAAAAAAGGGAGGGGTTCTTCATAGTTAAACGTTTAGTGCTCTGATGGCAGCCTATTTTTCCCAGGGGGCTGAGTGATGCTTTCAGTAACTGCACTGTGAGAGGGGAACAGTTGGACATGGAGGCCTCCACCCGTTTAACGACGGGAGTTTTCTCTTCAGAAAAATGGCTCCTTTACTCCTCTTTCAAGTCAGCATTCTTCCCAATCCAGAATGAGAACATCTTCAACCCTGAAAGTGACCGCTGGCCTGCAGATGCGTGTAAACCACCAAACCTTGGCCTGATGAAGAGCAACATCATCAGGTCTTCTAACCCATCCATGAACCTGTTACAGAGCAGGAGAGCTCCTTCAGGGAAAGGCCGCTACACCCCATGTGGACAGTTTTTTCATTCTTTTAAGTAGTCCGTTATTTTTTTATGCATGAGCACATTTTTTAAATGTACTTTGGAATCTGAGTATGCTATTTTTAAAACATGTACGGTACTTTTTAACTTTTTATTAAAAAAAACAGCTCTGCTACCATTGACCAGTCAGTCTGACAGTCATGTAAATATACTGAATTGAGTAACATTCTCCTGCTTTGATAACAAAACACTAACTGTGCCGTAATCGACGCTGCTTCAGAGAAAAAAAAGAAACATTCAGGCTTGTCAACATGCAACTCTTTTAAAACTGAAGGTCTGAATCCAACGAGAAAGGGGAATAAAAGAACAATTCAGATCACCATGTTTGGTTTTCCAGCATGCATTGTTGTTCTTTCTGGGATCTAAAAAGCATTTCTCCATCTGAGAACATGCTTTCAATGGAGAAGGGAATAACAAAACTGAGGAATGAGGTTGGAGGAAATGGGAGAGCAGCATGAAAGTCACAGGGCTGCACAACTAATCCCTGACGCTTCTGTAATTTATCAAATAACAGTTTAGAGTCATTATACTGTTTGAAACAAGTGGAAATGACTTTCTGAGCTGCAGCTGTGCAGCCCTGGTGACCAGCAGAGGCCTGGTTAGACTGAATATGGGTTGGACACTAAGTCCAGAGTGCAGACTTTACCTGCAGGGTCAGCATTATATTCTCTGGCTGAGGGGAGCCAGACGAGATGAAGAGGACATGCAGAAGACACGGGCAATGCGGCATCATAGAAAGAGCAAAGCCACAAGACATAAACATGTGATGAAACAGGCCAATAGAAAGAAAAGCTCAAAGCAGGCATGCAAAAACACTGTTGCATATTGTAACAGAACCCATAGACGGTACAAAAGGCAGTTCTTTGTTTATGTAAATGCTACTATTTTAGAACGCAAACCAAATTAATGTAATTAATATTTACATGTATGGAGACATTGCACCCAAAAATATATATTTACTTCTGTTTACCAGAAAAAGGCTGTGTTACCTGAGCTAAAAAAATAGGTTTATAGAGTATATTACAACTATTAATTACAGTTAAATAGTATGAGAGCAGGCATCATAGTGGTCATGCTAAAACATGTTCCTGCTCCTTAAACACTTGATACTATCTATGAGATACATTTGTTTGTATTTATTTACAGTATGGAAAAATTCAGATTCAGATTCAGACAAACTTTAATGATCCCAGGGGGAAATTACTTTTGTTACATGCTCCAGAATACACAAAAAATATTTAGATGAAGTAACAGTGTCATAAAACAATAAAAAAAATACAAACTCTCTCACCTTTTGATATTCTGTTTGAATGGCTCCAAACTTGTCCTTTGCCAGTTTGACAATGAGATCTGCAGTGACAGAGAGAAAAATGAAAAAAGGTTAAAATAATTGATATGATGAGTCCCTTGGCTACGTACAAGAGAGAGCTCAACAATCTATTGCTTTTCACCAACTTAAGACAATTTGTATTGTGCTATAAAATGAGATGGTTTGACTATTTGATCAGGATGCCCTCTGGACATCTTCCAAGAACGTCCCACTCAGAGGAGACCCCGGGGAAGAACTTGTTGGGACTATATATATATATATATATATATATATATATATATATATATATATATATATATATATATATATACATATATAGATAGATAGATAGATAGATAGATAGATAGATAGATAGATAGATAGATAGATAGATAGATAGATAGGTAGATTTTTCTATTTGTGTTGAAATTATATATATATATATATATATATATATAGTAGACAAAAAATAATTAGACATTTTAGAAGTTATTGCAGGATGATGGAGGAATTTCTATTCTCAAAATCCCCCCCCCCCTCCACAAAATTTTATGAAACAATATTTGTTAATATATAATACTTATATGGCTATGTTTCTGTTTCCAAATGGCACATTGGAGGGGGAAAATAAAAAACGAAGGGACCACAGATGGTTATGGTACAGACGTTGGTCATCACAATTTATAAAATATGCAACAGGTGTTAAATAGTTAGTTATTACAGCAGCATACTGTGCTTTGTTCTAAGCAAATATACGTGATAGGTATGACTAAGCAGTAGGCGAGATGAAACAGAAGACACACAAGAAAAAGGAACAGGGAAAGATTGTGAAAGTATCCAGAGAAAACCAAGAAACGGATCAGAGGTTGTAGTGACACCTAAAATACACATTCAGCATAATCCGTTTGTAAGAATAACTCACGAGTGAAGGGAGAAAATCTTTGTCCCCTTCTTGCACTGCACTGATTATTGGGTTCGACTGGACCGACATTCACAACCCAAACAGCCATTTATGTCCCCAGCTGAATAAATTAAGTGTTTTTTTTTTTTTACTAAAAAAACCCACTTAAAATTACTGGAAATGGAAAATTCAGGAAATGTGTTGTCATATTAAAAGAACCACCCCCTTACTTCTATTTCTATGATTCAAGATAAATAAAAACAGAAGACTTTTAGAAAATGAGGATGGGGATAATTTTGTCTCAGTTGATATTTGTGACAAATTCTCTTGAA
Source organism: Fundulus heteroclitus (assembly GCF_011125445.2). NCBI lineage: Eukaryota > Metazoa > Chordata > Actinopteri > Cyprinodontiformes > Fundulidae > Fundulus > Fundulus heteroclitus. The sequence continues at coordinate 12,191,191 of NC_046383.1, forward strand.
GAAAAACAGTTTTAAACCTGATGACAAAAATAAAAGAAGATCTATAGAAATATTACTGGTATTATCAAGTCCCATTTAGCTGTGGGAATTTATTTCAATTAGTTCATGAAAAAAACAAAAGACTGCTCAAATCTGCAGACGTAATTTTATCTATTTTCAAAAACATTAGTTTGATCCTTATCATTTTAGCCAAAGTTATTAGAAGGATCAAAGAGCCACTAGTTGCTCCGGAGCCACAGGTTGCAGACCCATGGCTTAGACACAACTGTTACAGTCCAAATACCAAGATTTACTCCAGCTTCATCAGAAGTAAGTAAATCAGTGAGTAAATGTTTAATGGAAATTTCATCTTTAATCTTCTCTACAATCCAAAGTAGCAGACAAGCAGAGTTTTAGTTTGTTCCCTCTGGTTCATGCAAGCATCATACTTCATTAAAATCATAAAGTCTGTGACGCCTGCTGACAATAATAAGTGAGATTTGCTTTTGGATCTTTGCTGCTGTGCAAACATGGGCTGAAGTAAAAAACAAAACAAAAAAAAACATAAAGTCAGATAAAAGCTCAAAACAGATCAACTGCATTCGATCCGACTGTAAAACAAGAAAAGCCACAGAAAGCCTCAGAAAATACAGAAATAAAGGTTTCACCCATCAAACTCTCTGCTTCTGTTCTCTTCAATATATCTACACCTGGAGACAACGACGACAGCGACAGCAACACTTTCTAAAGAGAATACAAGTTTTCCTTTATCTGCAGTGCGGTGTTTCTTTTTCCTGAAGGTAGGGTACAGAACATGCTGTTACAGATTCCTTTTAATTGACCAAAGAATAAACCTCTGAACTGTACGTCTGCTCAAAGAATTTTCTTATATATAAATAAAATTGTACCTCAGGCTTAAGTTTCACCCAGCTGTTATGGATGCATAAGAAAACACCTTATCTTTTCAGTAAGTTGGATCTAATTGCCCCCACTGCAGCACCTGTTAAGGCAGAATTAATTGATCTCGTCTTTTTCTTCTATAGTTCGGCCCAGTGTAACTGTATGTGCCTTACTCAACAGAAGTTCACTTGTGTCCTTACTGTTATCCAACATCTGAGAAATGGGATGTTCTTTCTCGATTAAATTTTCCCACCAAGATCAGAAACACAACCCCACTTTCTAGGTCAGTTTGTCCGCGTGTTCTGGGTCGGGTGCTTCGCCCCAAAATGCCTTCCGGCCGTCACTATTGTGCATTTCTGGGTGAAGTGCCACATGATCCAGCCTGTCCATGGGGGGAAAAAAGTACAGTGAGGTAAGTGTGTGTGTTTCCATCCTGAGCTTGGGGTTAGGGTGTGTTTTCTATCCCATCATCCTGTAGAGCACACAAACGGTAACCTTTGGATTGTAGTAAACCAGAGATACACTGGAAACATCTAACATTGGAGAAAATAGGGCTTACGGGTCAGAAGGTTTCTGTAAATGCCAAGGTGTGGTCAAATGGTATTATATCAGCTCAAACATAGAAGAAAGGGATCAGTAAGATGTTACAGGCTATGACTCAGATAACACACTACACCCTTCATTTTTATAAAAGAAGGAGCGAGTATCCATGAACCTTTTTTTGTGCAGCTGGAGCTCCGATGCTGGTCATTCATCAGTTATTAATGTTTAGTTAACTAAGTAATTATTGAAATAATTTCCATTGGGTTTTGGGATCATTTCATTTGACTAACAATCATAAAAATAAAATCTAGATGATTTGATTCAGGGTCAGGAAAAAAATGGGTTACAAAGCTGTGGCGCAACAACTGTTTTTACCAATTAATTGATGGCAACATTGTTCCGGCATGACCTAATTTAGATGCGCTATTAGAGGTAAGCCAGCCTATTGAATGGCCAATAAAAATGCCAGATATTTTCCTAAAATTTTTTTTAAACAAATGTAAGACAAAGCAAATGAATCCACATGAATTTCTTTGGCATCCAGCTAAAATTTTAACTTTTTTTTCGCATTTGCCATTCGGCAGCTGGAAGCAGAGCACTGCAATAGAACAGCATAGAGATGCAATCATCTCTATGTGCCACTATGAAGTCCGAACGACATCTACATTTAAAAGGCACAACTATATGGTTGAAACATTCCTGCTTTACTTTTACTAAAATCTGCTTGTCCGATGTGAATCCGCGACGTTCCTTTTTGGTGGAGAAGCAGGAAACCCAGGTGTTTTTTAATGGCACATAAATCATGCACAGTCTTAATAGCAAATTCATTTCAAAATGGTAATACTGTGTGGAATATAGTCACGAAAACCTTTAAACTGATAAGTGTTCCACCTCTGGTAAATTCATTTCAAAATATGGATCCGGGTTAATCACTCGTTGGCCGCCTTTCCTGCTCCTCCTCTCCACTAGTCGCCCCTCTTGCAGAGTACTTTTTTTTTTTCCTTGTGGTACCTGAGAGATAAATTTTCCAGATGGGGGAAGCAGAGCATCTCTCCACTCCTGGATTCTGAAAAAACAAAACCTGTCATTGTTGTTTTTCTTCTGCTGCTCCTGTTTTTCTTTATCTGCTGTGTTTCTGCTGCCACTTTGACTCAGGGTTATGTTGTCCCTGTTGTCTTTCACAGTGGATGTGAGTGGGTCAGTGGACTAAACCGTATGACTTAGCAGCGTTTCCAGTCACGAAAATGAGTGTATTGATTCTCTTATAAATGCTTCTGTTAGTGAAAAACCATGTGTTAAACCCAGGGTGATTTAGAAGACGGGAAGAAATCTGTTATTTCTAATGATTTGAAATATAAGAGATGTACATAGTGACTGACAATACAGCAGAAACCATGAAGAGGCAAAAGTGAACATTATGTAATAGATCGACCTGTTTTTATGCAACGTACAAGGATGTGACTTTGTACTGATTGAAGCAAAAACTTTAAATATTTCCATCCCTGTCCAGTCTGCAAATGTTTCTTTATGTTGCAAAAGCAAGTTTACAAGCTGCAGAAGTTTGTAGTTAGGGTTTCCCAATATGTCAGCAGCACATGCTGGTCAACGCAGGTTTCAAAACGCCTGTTTCTTCAGCAACATGTCAAATTTACCGTTAGCTCAACAGAGAGTAAAGTCCCTCAGGACAAAAAATTAAAAAAAATTCTGTCAAATTCTTGTTGAAAGAAATTCTAAAATCATCTAAATTAGGCCATTAAAGTGCAATGCAACTGGAACGATGCTGGTAATGATATTAAAAAAAAAAACACACATTTATTTAGTTTTAATCTGAATTGTGATTATTTAATGGAAAGAAAGATACCAAATATTCAAAAACTGTAGTTGCAGTTAAAGCTGTAAATCTAGTTACCATCAGCAGAGGATATTTTCAGTCAAAGCAAAAAAAAAAAAAAAAATCCATCCTTGCTCAGTCACGTTTCAATACTGGCTTCCTTTAATCTTAAAGGAAAATGCTAGACTCCGAGGTTTCCATGAAAAAAATCTTACTTTATGTCAAATCTACATCTAGATGAACCTAGAGGATCACTTCCACTGAATTCTCGCTGGCTAGCAGGAGTATAGCTTCATGGGAAGATGTCAGTGAAAGCAGATTAGAGGTGCAGGAGGTAAACCTAGAGGCTCGTTTTCTAGCCCAACGGTTCTGGAAGAGACCAGCTTGGAAAGAGACAGGAGGAGAGGAATGCAGAAGGGAACCAAAAAGAACCAATCTCTGCTCAAACACTGTCAGTCCGGATAATGATGTCTCCAATTTCAAAATGAATATATATATAAAAAAAAAAAAACAGATGTTATTAAAAGGAAATCTGTGCAATAACATGAGAGCCCCAGAGAGCAGTGATAAACAGCAGAAATGAAGGCAATACTAAAAGAATGAAACAGCCAGAGGAAGGCCAGGAGAGGAAAAATAAGAGAGAAGTCCATCTAGGGAAAAGATGTTACGAAATTGAATCCATCCTTGGATTGTTAAGTGGTGTCTAATTCTCATGGAGGAAAAAAAAATCTCACTTAAGGCTCGTTTCCACCCACATTCCTCCTCTCTTCACTCTTTACGCCAGTGCACATTATTACAAAAAGCACGTTAATGTATGTGTCAGGACGCACTGGCCTCAACAAACCTGCCACATGGATGACGGACCCACGCTTCCGCAGTCAGTCCTGACTCTCTGCAGACTGCTTGCTACTTTCCCCTTGGAAAAATGCACACATCCAGGCTGAAGTGGTGCATTAATGTAAATGTCATTCAGGAGCTTTAAATAAAGTCACGGCAGAGATCTCCCAGCCGAGTTATCGAAGCTTTAAAGGCTGCTTAAGATAAAGCAGAACCTGGCAAGATGAATCTTTTATCAGTTTTTTTCACTAGAAGGGAGTCACCCACCCAGAGGATTCCCGCAGCTCCTCATCTGTCTGCTCCTCACGGTTGGAGCAGCAGTGGAAAAAATGTGGACAACCGTTGGAAAGCCGAGCATAACGAGCATGCCCAACTCGGCCTCGGACCAAAGCTTTAATCTCACCAGGCGGGGCTTTTTAATCTTGCAGTTTTGATATCACGTTCATATTTGATCCAAGAACTTTTGAATAAAACATGGAGTTTGCTGGTTTATTGAACAGTCATGCAATCTAAATATCTTAGGTGATCTCAGGTACAACCCAAAAAAGCTAGATAAAAAAGATCAGTTTAGACCGGAATTTTAATTTATTCCCAATAACATTTTAGTGCTTAATCACCAGTTTTGATTTTATTGCTGGTGAGTGAAACAGAATCAACGTTATCAGTTTATAGCATTTAATTATTCATGATAAATGTCAAGTTTCTGACCTGGTTTGTTATTTACAAAAATATTTTCTTCTTTTTTTGCTACTCTTTAAATGTTTCTATGAAGTTTTGACAAGCTATCATTGTTGTGTTGCTGTTAAATTAAAGCTTTGATTACAATGCAATCATCACAAATTATGCTGATGGCTTTAACAACATAACATTTAGAACACCATAATCTTCTTCATCTAGACAAAGGAAACTGAATTCTTTGCAATCAAACAGTACGTCATGTGAAGCAGAACAACTTTATGATAAATGCATATCCTCTGAGCCATGTTAGCATATGCTAGGGAAAGGAAAACCCATCATGAAAACTAAACTGACTGATCCTGCCGGGACGTCTGACTGGGTGTCTGAGGATAAAAATGAGATCAGTGTCACGGATGAACTCATCTGTCAGAAGTAATAAGACTGCAGCTTGACGTAATAAATAAAATAAACAGCAGCTTCATCAGTGCAGCGACTGCCGGGATTTTATTAGTGACACACAGAGAATGAAAAGCCAATCAACCAAAAGCTTTTGGTGGAAAACAAAAGAAACATTAATTCGCTGCTGCGTTGCATCAGGACCAGAATCAAGTCAATGAGTGTTTTTCTCCTCCTTATTTAGACCAAAGCTAATCTATTATATTACCTGAAGTCATTAGAGGGGAAAAAGAAAACATTGCATCTATCTACAGGGATGCATCTTTTGTTCGGTATTTAAATTAAATGCAGCATGCTGTCTCAACCAGAGATTTTAGAAACCAAACATGGAGCGCTGCTTTGTTGTTGTTTGGATCCATCTACAGCACCAGGTGTGGCGTGTTTTTTATATTTAATCATTCACATCAGAAGAACTCGTTGCAGTGTATGATGGAAAAATGACACTTTCTCAGTGACAGATGAGAGATTGTTGTTTCTCCTTTGATACCTGAAGAAGTTGAGCGTTAACAAAAGCCATCGGATACGGGACGTTTCTAGGAGATTGATGCTTATTCCATTTCAGAACCTGCTCTTCTGTGTGTTGTGTGCGTATCAGAGATCATTTCCCCACTGGAATACCCAATTCTGTCCATGTTAAAGCTTTTTAGCAGTTGGTTTGACAGAAACTTGGAGAATTTGGAAATAACTCTTTATCTTTATTGTTCCATCGACTGTGCATCAGTATCACTATTATTTTTTTTTAAATTATCATTAAAATAGTCCCACAGCAAGATGCTACCACCACCATGTTTGACACTTGTTTGACACAGATCACATCAAATGTTGCTAAACCCAAATAACCCAAGCTAATTTTAACCTTACCACACCTAATCTTTGTAACATACTGTATTACCATAAGACCTTTATCCAGACGACATCTGAATTGTCAATATAGGGACCTTTATGTCAATTTTGGTGCAAGCCTCTCTCTCGGTCAGCATCCTCTCAGCCAATTATCCTGTGAAATTGGCTGTACTGTAAATATGGGGCACTGGTGTTGCAGCAGCTTAGAAAAGAATATCGAGGGTAGCAGCTGAGGTGAAAACAACAGCAATACACCTGCAGAATGAAGCAAAATGAGAAGCAAAGATGACCACAACACGGTTGGTTTCCAGCTGATGGCTAACTTGAGCCTCGGTTACACCCAATTTGTTCCTTAACGTTTTAACAAACTTTTTCAATTTAAGGATGACAGGTTTTTTTCCCCCCAAGAACTTGGCACAATGGTGAAACACCCAATAACTTGTACTTGCATGCAGCTGAATACAAATTTTAAATGTTATTTCTCAGATAAATTGATTATCTGAGAATATGTGCTTGTTGGACATTTCTCCAAATATTAGTCCCAATATCGATCTATCCATCAATTCCCTTTCCTCAGATTGGGGGGTCAACCCTGGACCAGACGGGATATATACTGTAAAGTCATTCTAGCAAGTTCTGAGTATTCCCTGGGGTCTCCTTCCAATAGAACACGTCACATTTAACTTATTCTGAATAACAACACAAGCTACATGCTAAGACAAGAGTGATGCACTTTAAATAAAATTAATAGAGAGGAGGACAGAATATGTTGGAGAAAGAAAAACGACAAGTGCAGAAGGACAAAATGAAACAGCAGAGGGGAGTAAACACCTAGTGAGCAGCAGAGGTGGACACACAGATGGTGGGGAGAAATGGATTTAAAGAACACAAAAAAGGTGCGTGGTAATACCGTGGAGAGCAAAAGTTTGTGTCCCTCGAGATGCTGCAGTACAGAGGATTTAATGTTGCACTGCAGTTTTCCTAATCCTTGTAACCTTTGCAGAAAAAAAGGCTGGGAATAAAAACTGCGATAAACTTCCTCCAACAGGCTCCAGCCAAATCAGCGAAGCTGTAACATTTTCCAGTTAAGCTGCGGCCGTCGTGTGTGACAACATGCATCGCTAACAGGCTTATTAAGAAATGCATTTATAAAGTAAGCCCGGCCATGAGAGACTTGATTCAGCTCTGCTCTGCTTGTAAGGCGAGCAGCGCAACAAAGAGCCCAGCCAGTAGGACGCTGTCGCCATGCTTTCTCATAAAGATATCAGAGGATGCACACATACACAGCAAGGAAGAGATTTATGACCACAATTATATTTTGCAGAAGTTGTACCATTAACGCAGACATGGAACTTTGCATGGTATTTTTTTACTGTTTCATTCCTGAGTCAAGGGAATTACATTTTTTATTCAAAAGCTGCTACAATTATTGTTCCTAATGAGCAAGGGATCGCACAAGTGCATATGTGTAAAGATGTTGGTCATACTAATCTGTTTTCAAACGTAGAAAACTGATCGCTGTTATGCTTAAGAGCAGATTTAGAGCTGTAATGTTGGATGTTTTGCTTTGGTATACATTTTCAACAGTCAGAAGGAAACATGAGAGTTAGCAAATGTGCTCTTTGTGCCAAATGCCTATTGGACATGTCCTTATGGAGGTTCACCAGCAACAATCTGGAGGTCATTTCTGACGACCACACATTAAATTACTAGTTTTGGCTACAAAAAAACAAAATCACCATTAAATGTTGCCTTATTTCACCGCAGAGTAAGTATTTTCCAACTAACATGGCTATGACAGTTGCCCTGCAGAAAAAGAGTGTGGGCAAAAGAAGAGCGTGAACATTTTACAACGTTTGTGCAAAGGCGTTCAAAATCCCAAAAAGAAACATATTAGCCACTCATGTATAAACACCAAAAACATTTTTTTTTTCACTTTCTGCAGCAAATCGAATGTAGAATATGAGCAGAAAAATGGAACAACTGCTGCAGATATTTGTTTATAATTAGTTTTTCTTATTTCTGCTGTTTATTTTGCTTAGATAACAAATCAGAACATGTTGCATCATTAAGAAATTCCCCGGCTTTTAAGACAAAACCCATGGGTTAGTGAAATTTTATTTTTTTACAAGCTGTATAATTTCCAATGAAAAAACATGCAAAACTTGTTATTCTACAGCTTTGAAGTGACCAAGTTACAGGGACACACAAACTGAAAACTGCAGAACATCTTTAGCAGGAGGTCTATGCAGCAGCGTTATAAGCGCATTGTTCATATGAACCAGAACCCATCAAGCAAACTACCAGCAACCCTGTTCACAAAATTTAGGTTTCAGATACCGAAACACATCGAGTAGAAAGCCTAAGTGATAGATTTCTGAAACGCTGAGATGTCTTCTGTCTCCTATAGAAGCTGTCTGCATTCCTGTGATCTCACAAACGAGGCTTTTCTCACAGCAGTGCTCGGGGTGTCAATAGAAAAAAAAAAGTGCTAAAAGCATTCAAGGAGCAGGTCTTCATCCTTCTACCTGTTGCTATGCAACAGGATATTCACTTTTGGATAATAGCGTTGGCATTCCTGTGTTTTACGAGAAAGTTCAACCCGTACAGCAGGTGGTGGCGAAACGGTGAGAAAGAGAAGAATCATGGTGGAGGGATTGATACCCGGGACTTTGTAGGGTTAACGGTTGGTTTTTAGTTTATCAGAGATTACAACAAAACCTTGACCTCCAGAGGACAACGTCCTTCTTTATAAGAACAAATAAAAAGTAGTTTTGCTAATTAACCTATAGAAGGTTTTCTTCACAGCAGATGTTGCTTATTTAAAGAAACAGGTGGCCCATCAGATGGCCAACATGTAGATCCATATAATAAATGCAATTTCTTAATGCACCAGTGCTCTGATGAAGACTGTGGTCAGGACAAGAACAAAAACTCACCACTGAGGGGAACAAGTACAGAAAACAACTGCTGGGCCTAGAACCGCTAAAAACAGAGACTAAGACAGAGGATTTGTGACTTCTTAATGTTAATCTCTAATGGAGAGATGAAAAACATAGTTTCTTTTGTTCAAACTACACAAAGCATGAGGGAGAGGAGCTAATATTATGTTTTCTTTTTTTGTCTATTCTGCCACATAATTAAATCAGATTAAATTGAGAATTTTTTGGGAACTAAAACGGAACAGAGAGTTTTTACTCATTGGCTGACTACCTTCCAGCTTATCAGACTAAAACACAGACAAACGTTTAAACGTTTCAGTCAGTGGAGGAAATGAAAATAGATTTGATCAAGCCTTCGCCTAAATATATCAGTTTAATTTGACTGAGAAAGTCAAAAATAAAAGTTATTAATCTTACTAATTGTATTAATGTCAGCTATTATAGAAAAAGACAGCTGGTGTTTGGTTTCTTGTTCCTTTTCTTGTTATCGTTAATTTTCCTGATAAAAGATAACAAGCGTGTATGTGTGTGTGTGTGTGTGTGTGTGTGTGTGTGTGTGTGTGTGTGTGTGTGTGTGTGTGTGTGTGTGTGTGTGCGTAGCCTCAGGGGCTGAGTGTTCGTGTCAAAGCTGACTTCCCATGAGCTTCCCTGAAAAAAACACCTCTGCAGAGAATAAACACTGTTTCCATAGGATCTGTCTCTATGGAGAGACAATGCGACTTTACTTTACTTTTCAGGACAAGTCATGCAATCACAACGGCGATACTCAGAGACATTTAATTTAAAGTTGCCCACATTACCTTCAGTGACTCAGTAAAAATCATGAGAAGACTTCAACTGGGACACTGTATGTGTTTCTTTCATCTGTCTTTGACGGTGCAGCTGATAGACGGCAGTAGTTAAGCTCCTAATAAACCCACCATAAGAATATCAACCTAACATCTTAACCAGAAAAAATAACGGATGCATCCAGTATTACCTTTTCTCAGAGCCTAACAGCAGTGCCTTTATTGGGAAAGGTTTGTCATTTGTATATAGTTGTCAAAACCGCAAATGATTTTGTGTTTTGTTGGGATTTCATTTAAAAACTAGATTCTTCAAAGAAGACAGCAAATTAAATGTTTCTTTACTTCTTTAGAGATAAAAAAAATCTAAAAAGAGCGCCATGCATTTGTATAAAGCAATAACTAAGTCAATATGTTTGGAGGATGCCAGCTCTGGGCTTTGATTGGGCCCTTCCAACACATTACTGCTACATTTCAATGCTTCTTTGCAATGTTTGGTAGGATTTCATATTTTGAATGCCATGCATGCAAATTCTTTATACCAATAACATATTGGATGGACTTTTACTTCGCCTGGAGCCCACACTTGACGCATAAACTGTATTTAGCAGCAAGAAAGCTAAAGCACACAAAGAGTAAAAGAACTATGTGACAAAGGAAAAAAAAAGTTGGGTAAATGTGAGTTAATTATAATTGATATTGTCACAAAAATTAACAGAAGGGTTATTGCATGTCTTCCGGATATTCTGTAGCACTAAAACTGCGTTCCTGCGGTTTCTTAGCTTGTCGTGTGTTTAATGCGCACAGAGGGATGTGAGCACTATTAGCTCATGGATATGGAATAGTGTTTTTACAGAGATTTGATTACATACAGATCTTATTTGAAGCTAATTGGTTTCGATGGATTTAATTTAGGGATATCAGAGTGAAGGAGACTGAATTACACGTGAACAACAAACTTTCTGATTTCTATTTGCAAACATTTTTTTTAAAAGCATGCTTCATTTTAATCCTTCTTCACAATTATGGGCTGCTTTGTTTAACATAAAATATTATTTAAATACAATCAAATCCGTGGCTGTAGGAAGAAGAAGAAAAGTTTAAGGGGCATAAATACTTTCAGAAAGCGCTGGACACGAAGCGCAGGCTTACTGTACGTGTGGGTGTGCAGAAAGCTCTTCCATGCAAACAGCTGAGACTCTCGGCTACACTGGCAGCTGGAGTCTCTCTTCATTTTGCTATCACAGATGAAGCCATGTGTAAGAAACACACAGAATGAAGAAACAGCTTCTTTAGCCGTGCCTTAAATAAGTTCTTATGCTTGACTGTAGTTTACGCCGTGGTTATACAGTGCGATCAGCGTGTTAATAAAGTTGACAGTCTCTCCTAGTGTGGAAGTGTGTGTGTGTGTGTGTGTGTGTGTGTGTGTGTGTGTGTGTGTGTGTGTGTGTGTGTGTGTGTGTGTGTGTGTGTGTGTGTGTGAGCACTCAAGCAATCATGGGAAGATAAAAATAAATCTGGGAGACATGGCAGCAGGATAGACCGTTATAAAACACGTTATATTTCACAAAGACTCCATGTAATCTTGGTCGCTCACCTTAAGAAATGGCACCGTGAATTAAATCTTCCACGGCTTTAAAGCCATTAAGTGGGCTTGCCGTGGTCTTTTATATGCATTTGTTTGTGTGAACATCCAGAAACCACAGTGCACCATGAATCTGTCACAGATGAAAGCACTGCATTGTGTTTGGTCTGCTCCGTTCAAAATGTAAACAGGAAAAGAAACGTTGATAAGGGTTATTTTAGGTCTACATTGTGTTTCCCTGCTCTTTTACCCAGTTTGCTATGGTAAAAGACCAGAGGCAGAAGGCAGAGTCTGCTTGTTGTGTGGTGACTACAGTCTGACCAAGTAAACAAACCCCAGATTACCATCGGCTAATCAAGGCTGAAGCCCTGCCTCAGAGGTGACGGCGAAAGACAAGACTGGTGACCTGCAGTGTGGAGAATGACCAATCAGAAGAAACTCTCTGGCAAGTAACATAGCAAAGCTATGTAGTAGTTTACCTACATATGCGCTAGTCATGATAGGCTGACACAATTACGTTGTATGTATTCAGATTTTATGATTTCATAATCAGGAAGTTAAGCTTCCCAACAGCTGAAACATCTTGGTGGGATGGGAGGAAGCACAGTTTTATGTGTAGATGTTTCTGAAGGAGGCAGCTGCTGCTTCACAGTGCAGCTGAGCTCCTTGGAGAGTAATCAGAACACAAGAGTTTGACCTCAGGCCATGACATGATAGATACTTTAAAAATAGACTATTAGGAGTTCTGATAGGTTTGTGGTGAATTTTAGCTCCAGAGACGAATGTGTGAGAAAATTCACAGGCTTCCTTTGAAATTTTTATTGTCTGGTCAGCATGAAAATAGATTTTTTTTTTTTCCAAACATCTTCTCTGGAAATATTTTCACCAACACAAAACCAGAGAGAACAACCCGAAATTAATATCTATTCCAGAAAGTGCAATGGAAACACACATCTTAGGGCATTATTTTCATAAACGTCCTCATTGATTAATTCTTCATTTTCAGGAAACTGAAACGGATTGGACTTTGTACTCAGCTGATCAGAAACTTCTACAGAGCTTCAATTGAAAGCATTTTGTGTCTCTGTGTGAAAGTGTGGTATGGGAGCTGCACATCCCACAATCCCCTGCTCAGTGCAGGGGATTGTGGGATGCCGTCTACAAGATCTAGACATGGTTTATGATGCCAGAGTCCAGAAAAGGGCCAGATGTATTTGCCGCAGATCCCACCCACCTGAGCAATGCGCTGTTTGTCCCACTTCCATCAGGTAAACGCTTCAGGAACATTAAATCAAAAGCTAATTGGCTTAATAACAGCTTCTTTCCCATAGCTACTGTCCCATGCTCAACCACCAGCCCCGTTCAGTCTGCTCAAATGTTTCGAACGTACTGCTGGTTCCACATGTTCTTGATTCAACTGAGAGTTATTTACACTGTCTCTCACATGCTAACGTCTATTTACACACTTCATAGGGAGTCTATGTCTGGACATTTATACAAATAGTATAGTTCTTTAACTTGAACCTTTACATTTTTGATAATAACCATTTACACACTTTTAAGTTCTCTGGGAGTGTTTGTTTGATACAGTAATGCAATCATACAGTAATTCACATTATTCTGTAAAGTGGGGGGGTGGTGGCCTGTTGACTAGAGCAACGTGCTTGCACTCTGAGAAGGTTGCAAGTACCTGGTTCGATCCCCAAAGACTGCCACTGTGGGTCCCTGAGCAAGACCCTTAGCGCCAGATTTGTCCCTGGGCGCTGAGATAGCTGCCTACTGCTCTCTAAGGGATGGGTTAATGGCAGAAGACAGATTTCATTGGAATGTATAATTGCAATGACAAATAAAGATTTCTTCATCTTCTTCTGTGTGTCTTTTTTGACTTAAACACTCAAATCGTATCAGATGCTAAGGACTATTGGAACACTTTTAGCTTCCCAAAGGTGTTGGCGGTGCATTCAACTCGAACATTACGTCTTGTTTGTGTCTGTGTGTGATTTCTGAACATGAGTCTCAACAAAATTTCATTCTGGTCATATAATTACAATAAACACTCTTGGTTCTTCTTGTTTACCAAACAACGCAAGAAGGACGTATCAAGATTGTTTAATCTCACCCCTGAAAATATACAGAAAAAAACAAGCATTAGTATATTTATATACCAGTATTATCAAACGGACAGAATCTAAACCTCTGATCTGTTTCTCCAATTTGGTCTGACTCTCTTAGAGTCCTGAAAAGTTGCACGAAACCATGAAATAAAATATAAGTGAAGTTATAAATATATAGTTATAATACAATTTTAAGTGAAGTCACATCCCCTCTTGGACTGTCACTAACCACTGAGCCGCTGTTTTGTCTATAATTGATATTTTACAAAATGTTTTTTTTTTTTAATGCTGACAAAAAAAGAGAGAAAGAGAGATGTTTTAATCTTTGTGTTTTATCTGCGAGGGGCTGCGTTTTAAAAGCTTCCTAGCAATGAAGGGTTCTGGGTTCTTCCTGATTAAATTTTTTTATGTCATTATTACAACGTAATATTTTCTATTTCCCAATAAATATATTTTGAATAAGATTCTTATGAAAAAAAATTATCTTAATGGTTTGCAATTCATTTTCAATAAGTTTAAACGTCAGGATGAACATAGTGAACGTGAGCTCAGATAAAAGGAAAGACCTAAGAAGATATGATATAGTGACAGATTGAACTACTAATGCTAATGTTTTGGCATTTAATTTAGGCACATATATTTTCACAACAACTTTAGCTGTTGAGATACAGATGAAATCAGTTTTAATCTGTGTTAACTGGACACTGAGACGTTTCTTGTTAAGGGCGAACTTGGAGACAACTGGAACTGGGACGTTGTCCAAAATAAAGCCAAAGTGAATCTGGACCCTGTTTCCTTCAGTAAGGCAGCAGCCATGTAAGCATTTTTTTATGCCAACAGTCCCCTCGGGATCAATGCTGCCTTCCACAATTGAGTATTCTTGACATACAGCTCTATTAAAGTCCTCTCCGAGTTATCACTCAGCCAGCCTCCTGTCGCACATCTCTCTCTGTTAAACAGAAACTATGTCGCTGAGCGAAGGAAACGAGGACCTGATGGACGCGTCTGGTGAGAAGCAGGCAGAGCGAACAGTGAGCTGGACTCTGAAGACTAAAGTCGTCATGTCTCGCATTGGCAAGTTGACCCCTAATCAAAACGCATCTGCAGCTAAAAACCACCCTGTCCCCGGAGTTGATTCACAGCGGACTCCACTGCTCTTCCCAATGAAGCGGAACAAAGCGACAGAGAATGCATGACTTGACATCTATTTAGCAGGCCTGAGCCGCTTGCGTCGTCTCACCCTCGCCTCGCCTGCTTGGCTTCCCAAGCCTGACCCAAATATGATGTTCCCGAATGAACCAGAGCTTTAGCAACACCCAGGGAGGTGGCAGCTCTTTTGCCAGCAAACTCAACCAATTTCTTTCTTTTTTTTATTTTGTTATGCCATCTTCCTTGTCTGGATTCTTAAAAATAAGCCGATATATCCAGAGCCTTTCTTGAAGCCCGCTCTTTTGATTTGCATTCTCTGCCAAATCCATAGAAAGTAGAAGTGAGTTTAAACTGATAGTGACATTATTGTATTACCTGTAACTGTCTAAGATGTTCACCTTATCTTAATGCCGAAGCTCTTATCTGGCCGTACTCAGTCTGCTAATATACCAGTCATTAGTAGGGAGAGCTTTCCAAATAAGATCCATCACGCTTTCCTCATAATCCAAAGGCTGTAAGTTCACACTATTGATTTGCCCTCTTAATTTAAAAATCCATAGACCGTCTTCTACTCTGAACTGAACCTTTCCCAGCTTTTCAGTTTAACATGTCAGGTTGCATAGTGAGGACCCCGTGAAGTCTTGTCTGAAATCAAAAGCGTGCAACCTTTTGAAATTGTCTCTGTGAAGCACCTTTAATCATAAATACAACCACACACCCACTGTCATTCCTTGGGGTGTTACGATGATCATGGCTTTGCCAGGTTTTAAAATGATGTACTTCTAACCCAGAGAGTACTGAAAATGCAACATATTCAGTACTGTCAAAAATTAAACCAAATTGCTGGTGTTCATAGCCTCTTAAAGAATGTATTGCAATTAATCAATAGCATCTGATAAACTGATCATTAGAATGGTTACTTGCCTATAAACAGAAGTTTTGGCTGTTTGGAGCACACCCATGTGTCTTTGTGTCTTAACAGAACACCAATGTGGAAAGAGATCAGCAACAACCTTACACTGCAAAAAGGGACCTAAAACAAGTCACTTTTTGAATTAGTGTATTTGTCCTTTATTTGAGCAGGTAAATCAGATTATCTGCAAAGGGAATGATTATTTTGACCCCTAAAATAAGATAATTAGATATACTCTGATTGTGTATGGCACTTTGGTCCTGTGGGTGTTTAAAGTAATTTATAAATAAAATTGGTATGGTATGGTATACTGCACTTGAAATAAGATGGTGGAGATGAGTTGTTCCTATTTTATATGTAAAAAAACTTATTCCATTGGCAGATCATTTAAACTTCCCATCTCAAATCAAGGACAAATACACTAATGTCAAGAAAATCTTACTTACTTTTAGTTTCCTGTTTTTGCAGTGTAGAATGGCAACCGTTCCTGTTTATCAACCTGAGTAGCATGATGACACTGTTTCAAAACTGAAGTTCATTATTCCACAGACAGAAAATATGTAAAACTTTTAGATCAGATGCAGTTCTTCTGATATGAGGATGCCTCAGTAATCAACCCCAAGGCGTCGCAGGGCTTGGTAAAAATTACAATAATTCAAAATCTTATATTCGACAGCATTTTAAATGTCAAAGTTCGTGGTAGGACGTCAGAGAAAGACTTGGCAAGTGTGGTTACTTTGAAAGTTTGAATGAGAGGGCATCTCCTCCCTGAAATCAATGTTGCATTAGGAGTGAGGTTGGATCAATGAACTGCAAACATCAAACAGAATATCAGCAGCACAAACACCTCATGTCCTCATGGTGATGATTGTGTCTTATTTCGCATCTATGGGACCTTGAATCCTTTCAGCCGCTAAAGGGAACCCTCAGCGAATCTGAGACCACATGTCTGACCCAAATGTGGGTCAAACAATCAATGAAGCATTCGCTGATATGAAAGGAAACAAGTGCCTTAAGTTGTGATTGCTTGCTTTTGCATTTTAAAGCCTGTTTTAAAATAAATAATGAGTCTGGAGTCTGTTATTGATTTTTTCCATTCCTGGGTTTAAATTTATATTTTATAACCTGATAAAGTATACATAATTATTATCATATATTTATACACAAAACCCTTGTGATAAAATAGGGTGTATTTTGATGGTAGTCCAAATGCCTTTGAGAAGTTCTCAAATGTTGTACTGACGAGAGAGATACACCAAAAACTGTATGTAGGTCACACCAGGGGGTCTAAAAGCCTGCAGCTCCTCCTGTGTTCTCCTCCGAAGCCAGAAAATGTGTCCAGCCATGGTTTGGGATTCAGGAATATTGTGAGGACCGAGTAATCGTCTACTTCTACATTACTGGAATTTAAATAGAAGATAATCGCTGTATTTTTAACTAAGTTCTATTCCTTTGAAAAGAAAGCTCTCAGGGTCAGTTGTTGAAAAAGCGAAAAGCTTTTTTTTTTTTCCTGCACATTTTCTTTCTTGATCATAGCTTTATCTACCTCAGGCTAATCCTTTGAGCTGAAGTAAAAGCAAGATATCGGTCGGCTGAATTACATTGATATTTTCAAATATGCATTAAATTAAAAAATATATAAATAACTTTCAGTGTTGTTATTTTAATGTGTTTATAATAATAGTGCCTCTCATGTCTTTTTCCTTTTTTCTAAAATAAAATTTTGAGTTCATATACTGTGATGTCGTATTACATTCCAACCTGTAAATCAAATGTTTTAATCTAGTTTTATTTGATGGATCTGCACAACATGGTCTAAGTTGTTGAAGTCAAATGAGAAATATACATATATTATATTTTAAAAAAAAAACAAGAAAAAGAGGACCACAATAAGTTCTATACGCCACAGAGCTGGGCTTTATGGAAGAGTGGCCAGAAAAAGCCATTACTTAGTGTTTAAAAGAAGAAGGCATGTTGTGAGTTTGCCAAAAGGCACATAGGAAACACCTGGTCAGGTTTTGCAAGCTTTAGCATTTTGGCATCAACTTCTTAAAATAAATAACGACACTGGGGTTGGGCTATTGTTTTTTGCATTCTTGAGAATACATCTATATTTCACGACTTGATAAAGTCTCCCTAACCTAATATGTATTGATACAAAAACCTTTGAAATAAAAGAGAATGTAGTTTTATCGTAGCCTGAAGGCCTTAGAGAAGTTCCCAGAACTTTTTATTGACCAGAGAGACACACCAAAAACTGTATGTGGGTCAGAAAAGCAGGTCTGGGAGCCTGAATAGATTTTTAAATATTAAAAAAAAACCAATGTGCATAGGTTGGGTTTCCCTTTCCATCTTTAGGCATTATTAGATTTGGAAACATCCTTACTTAATCATGAGCATATGACCAGGTTGACTGGAGCACATCTAAATGGACATGACGATGAATGCATGAGATAAAGCTCTCGTTTACTAAATGTGACATCTGGATGTGACACATAGCCCCTGTTCTGAGTCATTCAATCTTGTGTGGAAATGATCGTGGCGGAGACGCAGATGGTACATGATATGTTGACGCTTTGCTTGAACAGCTTCTGAAAGCCAAAAGTAGCACATGACACAGCTATCATCTGTTGCCAAAAAAAAAAACACTGAATGATCTCTTAATGCCTTTTCTCTTCTTGACGTCTAATTTTCAACTCTATCACCACAATATTCAGCCTTGGGCACAGCCGTTTGCACAGAGCAATTGTTATAGACACCAGAATTTCCCAAACAGAAAGTGCCGTATTTCACCCCTTTCCTCCACCTCATAGTCCTACATCTCTACATGTATCCATGCTGGAAGTTCTTCCTGTCATTTAGAGGAAGGTCAAAAGGGGAAGAGCTTGGAAACCCGTAGAGGCTGTGCTAATACACTCACAAGTGTATCTATTTTCTCTGGTTAATAGGTTTTTGCTGGCATAGAATGTCTACTTTATGTATTCCGCATTACATTTAGTATATTTCTGCTTACATCTTTATAAAATAGCATTTTGTTCTCCTTTTAAACTAATTATTATCACAGTAGTAATTAAAATGTGCTGCTTGGTGTATTCTGATGTATTAAATGGATGTTTTGAAACTGAACAACAAAAGTGATGTACGTTGTGGGCTGAAGCCTGTTGCAAGCTGTCCATCCGTTCATTTATTTTATCCTTTCAATTTAAAGCCACTTAAGAAGTGCAGCGTTGTTGTGGGGCTGGTGCGTCTCCAGCGGGCAAGTGACAGGTTATGCCCCGGATAGAACGCCAGATTATCACAAGACTTCACAGAAACAAGCAGGACAGACAACCATGCTGGCACAGGCACACCAAGGGCAATTCAATGTAAGCAAATAACCTAAAATGTGTATTTCTGGAATCTGGGAGGAGACCGGAGCACCCTGAAAAAGGTTTACAGGAGAAGGGATCCACATTAAGAAAGATTGGGATTCAGATTCAAGTATTAATTAAAATATATATTTTTATTTAGTAGTAGGACATTCCCACAGAGTGGTTGATGTATGTACGTATTTTATGGTACTCCGCTATGACCTTAAAAAGCCTTTTATTGCATAGCATTTATTAGAGGATGAGTTTAATGAAATTGCATTAGCTCGTTTTATAGCCGAGGTGAATATACCCTGTTTTTTTTTTTTTCCTTTTATAACCCACAGCCGCGTAGACGCTTTTTTGATTAAATACTTTGTAAATAAAGGAAGACACGAGCGGTCCTGAGAGTTGTACATCAGTTATTCACCTGTCAAAGCCTCCTTAGCTCTGTGCTACGGTGACGCGTTGCCTCTGGCTTTACGTTGGAAGCAAGTGAGAATCTGTGTCCTGAAGCTTCCCTCTGCCAAGGGCGATCACCGTCAGCACGACGACGTGACGCCACGCGACAGCTCAGAAACCGCAGCGGTAGAACCGTTCACATCACTTTCTGCCATGACTGGGCAAAGGATAATGTACAGATGCTGAACCAGTTCATCAAAAACCAGCCTTGAAACACACATTTGATGTTATTCAGAATAGATCGATTAACTGATGAGCGGGATGAATCTATATTTTCCTGTAGTTACGGTGTTGCATGTTAAAAAAACAGTTCTTGGTTTAGATCATGTTGCAGCGACATCCAAACTGATCTAAATGACTGATTGTTAAAAAATATAGGATGTGATTTTTTTTAACATTTACATCTTGGAAAATTGTATTTATATATTGGGTTCCATATTTGTAGGAAGTATAATTTTTCATTAATCGTTTTATGTACCAGGCGGAGTGATCCGGGTACTTTGTGCTGGTTCAGTGTGCATGCAGGTGTTCTGGCTGTAGAGGAGGGGGAAGAAGAAGAAATGAAGACAGGCAGAGGTTTGAACCTGGAGTTGTCCCCTTGGTGTTTCTGACCGTCTGAGATTCAACCCAAAGTGTTACTCTGAGAAAGACTTGTTACTCATTTCCATCGTGCCACAAACAGCCTTAACAGAGGCACTGAGTCGTGTTCAGACACACAGCCCTGTCGGAGGATTTCTGCCCTGTTGGTGCAGCGCTGCTGCCCATGACTCCAGTAGAAAAGGGACTAAAGCTGTGACATGATGTACAGAGACATAGAGCCAAGTTGCTCTAGCCCAGATTTTCAGTGAACCTGAAGGTTTTTATCTGCCATGGAATTTTTACTTCTCTTTAAAAAACCATGGCAGTTCAGTTTTGTGGTGCGTGGTCTGCTGGGGAAAGAAACTTTAAGCACATATTTAACATTTTCAGAAAGAGTTCTGGTCTCTGCTTTGAGTCGCCTAGAGACATTTTGTGCCTCTGCTGGTGAATTACATCTTACAAACGGGTAAAAGTACAAAGAATGTTACAATAATCAATAAAATCACTCCAAAAACATTCACATTTATTATCAAAAAGGTAAATAGTTATTGAAAGTAAACAGTAATAGTAATATGGGACATCAGAGCTTTATTTCAACATACATTAATTTATCTGCTGTTCTCCTACACTGAAAGCCTTGTAAAAATATCAATTTGTAAAAAAAAAAAAAGCCAAATGTTATTTCTATGCTGCCATTCTCTCCTGTCTTGTCGTTGTTGTCTCCCTCTTCCGTTTGCATTGTTTGCATGTTTAAATGACAATCACACAGCGGCATGTTTAAGCTGCCATGGGTGTGACTGATATCATGAATTAATGATGAAAGACACAAGAGTTTAGGTAACCAATTAAAGACCAGGAAGAAATCACATGGAAGTAAATAAGTAACACATGACGTCATTTATCTGGCATTCTGGGCGATTTTAAAATATAGACATATATATATATATATATATATATATATATATATATATATATATATATATATATATATATATATATATATATATATATATATATATATATATATATATATCCATCCATCCATCCATTTTCCGAACCGCTTTATCCCTCATGAGGTCGCGGGGGGTGCTGGTGCCTATCTCCAGCGTTCACTGGGCGAGAGGCGGGGTACACCCTGGACAGGATGCCAGTCTGTCGCAGGGCATATATATATATATATATATATATATATATATATATATATATATATATATATATAGATAGATAGATAGATAGATAGATAGATAGATAGATAGATAGATAGATAGATAGATAGATGACAGAAATAATGGATTTAAAACATTATCAATCTGTGTTAATCTATACTATGTGTTTCCCATAGTGAATTGAGTGACTGAAATAAATTAATTTTCAATAATATTGTAATTTGAGTAATATGTGTATATATACAGACATACACACACACAGATGATTGATTCAGGTCTCTCCCATATCTGAATTGTAAATCTAAGTCTTTGTGAGGGTCATCAAAGTCCCTCGTGGTAAACTCCTCAGATGTTGCTCTGCTCAGGAAGTCTCTAATTAGGAAAGGTTTTACCAGAAGGAAGGAATGTTGATCAAACGTCTCATGACTCTCCTTTGTTTCGAATTTTCCGGACTAAAAGAGTCGCCCTCTCCAACAGAGATGCTTCACGGTGCCACTGTCTTACACTCTGCACACTGCGTTGCTCAAGGACACTTCAGCCCAGCAGATGTTGGCTGTCAAGGGGCTCGAGCTGCAACCTTCCAGCTGAAGGACACTCTCTGTTATCACTTTAGCAGTACGCTGCTGTCCGACACCGCCCACGGCGTAACCCGGTCATCACTGTGTACCGCAAACTACCTTTAGGCACAAGCAGTTTATGTTCTGGCTCAGGCTTTTATTCTGCTTTTCCCAGTGAAGTTAAACCCTTGAGAGAGGACAGGCTCAGCTGAATTCAAGGTCAGAACAATGCAACCAAACAAAGCAGACACCCAGACAACCTCATCTCCATATAAGAGGTATTCTCAGGGGAAAAAAAGGTATAGCCTTCATATAGATGTATTTAAAAAGGTGGACTGTGTGTTCTGGTGAATCACGTAATGAAATTTTTATCAGCATCAAAAACACAGAACAACTGTGAAAGCAGTCTAATCCAGAACTAGCAATTTGCTATGCTTCTGATTTGGCTCTTGGCTAGTTTAATGCTCTACAATAATATTAATCAGCGTTTGTCAGAAACAAATCAGCAGAAATGATTAAACCTTGTTTTAAAGTGTTTGAGCTACATGCATATATTGTAAGAAATGAATAATGAACAATCTGGATTGTTGTGTACGACATTAAGTCAATGCAGATGTAAATGCAGGGATTCTGGATGAGGGAAAAATGGGTGTAAAGGAAAACTACACAGATTCTGTATCCACCATTATCACAGAATCAAGGAGCAAACAGGGGCAATGTAACACTTTGTTATGTCTGTACAATTGAAAATTAAAACTCAGAATCGAAGACTAAACAGTGTTTAGATCAATGTGTTCCACCATCGGTTCTTCCAAACACCTGCAAAGAACACGCTGTTCTGCCCTAGAGAACAGCGAGGTACAACTGTCCTGTTTTGGCGCTGTGGGAAAAGTCTCTATTGTCTTTAAAAGCTCTTTTTTTTTCATTATTTTGTCTAAAGAACACAAAGTACTAGAACAGGAAAAAACATTAGTGGTTTTCTTTTCATTAATCTGATTCATCAGAACTTACTTGGAATGTCTGTTAATGTGACGGCATGCAATTAAGACTTTGGTTGAAAATAGCGGTCTGACAACCTGTCCCAGAGAAGGACCATCGTGTTGAACAAAGACATTTATGTATGCAGAACATTTTTAAAAGTAGTTTAACCAAAGGTACTAAAAAGATTAAGGGTTAGGGGTTTAACCTTACGCACCTTTTAATTTAGTGCTAAGTCAGGGTAATGATTAAGCTTTTGCCACAATTATGTCTGTATATTTAAATATTTCTTCACTATCAGCTGCCACATACCTGGCTTTTAAGGATGGCTAAAAAATACATAATAATAGAGTTGAGGTGTGTGGGGGGGGGGGGGGGGGGGGCGTCCGAGAGATTTCATGTTAGCTTATTATAGAGATATTTGAAACCCCCCAGTGTTTTGTTTTGACTTGTTTGAATTTTTATTATAAAGTTGTGTTGCTAATTCTAGTTATGGTTCTATAAAACTAATTCAAATATTTTTTATGATCATTCTTTCTTGAGGAATCAATGATTTAACTTGGTCATCAGAAGCTTACAGTTGATGATATACATGGTCATGATGCGTAGATTTTTCATGCATTTTAAAATTCATAATTTCTTTTAAAAAAATTCTAAATATTGCATTCTACACTTCAGCTTTATCCCTGGAGGTGCAATCTTAATTTGCACAAGTCGTGCGTAAATGTGGTAAGATAGATAGATAGATAGATAGATAGATAGATAGATAGATAGATAGATAGATAGATAGATAGATAGATAGATAGATAGATAGATAGATAGATAGATAGATAGATAGATAGATAGATAGATAGATAGATAGATAGATAAAACTACCTGGTGTCGATTTCTCAGGACATAAAAGACTAAATAAAATGGCTGCTGCTCCAGTAGATGTGAAATGCAACTCAACAGGTGCTTTGATGTTTAATCTTTGTCCTTGCTTAGAAATGCTGCAGTTTCATTAAACCTTCTTTGTGTGTCATCTGCTCAAAGCCAAAGTTATTGGAAACCTTTTTAATGAGTGTTAAATAGCAAACCTGTCGTGACATCCAGGCTGAATACAAAAAGCATTTTTCTGATAGACGGGTTCTCCCTGGAAACTGTAACTTTCTTTGAATCAGCGGCAGATATTCTCGGATCCTCCTGGGGTTTGAATTCTATGTAAACCTGATTTTACGAAGCGAGGGAACACAGACACTAATGAGAACACGCTTTTCAACAGGGATCCGCAGCCTGACGGTGACTGCCATCTCTCCCACAGGCACAGGACGTTACCCAAGGAGCTTAATGCACCTCTGTTGTCAAGTAAAGTCTGACTTACACAAAGATTAAATTTAATACATGGGATTTAAATACAACTGAAAACACATTGAATGCACTGTTTATAATAGTCCTGTCATCAAGACCATTTACAGGGCAAGAATCACAACAAACTGATAAACTACACTGTCTTGCAAAAGTGTTCAAACGTCTTGATTCTTTTCACGGTACAACCCGAACTTATCTGCATTTCTTTGTTTTTTTTTTTTGTAATGCTGGTGTACGTGGCAAACCCGATATTCAATGCAAACGGAGTTACGTTAAAAAAAGGTTATTAATAAGGTGGCAGATGACAAAAGAGTGAGCAGATGATGCACCGGTGAGCAAGTAGTGGATGACTTGAACAGATGAATGCAGTCAGAATCAGACTGACCCAGAGTGGTAAGCAGAACCAGACTTTTTTTGAAGCTGCAGGAAGAAGCAGAACTGCACAGGAGCTGCAGGCAACATCAGACGTGACCAGTGGTTGTAGAGCGAATCCGACAGGAATCCTTCTTCCAGGCGGTGCACATAAGCACCAGCAAGCAAGCTAGCAAGGGCAGGGCGAGGACTGGTCCCACGGATAACAGAAGAAAAACGATGGAGCAAACAACTGATCAGAATCTGAATATTTTATTTATTTATATGTTATTGTATTTATTCGGGGAAACAAGATAAGACGTTCTGGCTGGGAGTGGTTGAATCTGGCCGGTATAAGTAGGCAGGGTGACAGGTGAACCGGGTGAGACTAATTAGTGGTGGCGACAGGTGAACAGGTGGACAGGTGGAACCAATCAGTCCAGAATAGTCCAAACACAAACAAAACAACTAAATAATGACATTTTTGGTGATATTGCAACACAAATTTGATATATACTAGCCATACTTTGACATAATAGATCATTTTTGTTTACAATGAATACCTAATTTTCCTTCCATGTTATGACTGTGCACTACTTTGTGTTGACTTATCAAGTAAAAATCCTGATAAAATACAATGCGGTTTGAAAACTCTACATTGTTTACCTTTTGCTAGAGAAAGACTTCATGAAATCTACCCTGAGATCTTTTCCACCTGTGGGAAATACTCCCTATCTGAAGATGCTTAAAGCCATTGTTTTGTTTTTTGTGCCAAAGTTCTTTGATATCTCAAATTCTTCATGTACAGCTGAATCCTGATTCCTCAACAATTATTCTTGGCATCGCTGATAAAACTGTGGCCTTCAACAGTGTAGATCGATGTTTTATATCCTACGGCATTATTATTACAAAAAAAATACTCATTGGGGAAAAAAGAGATGCTCCTCCCATAAAACTCTTATGCTTAATGAACTTATACATCAACATCTATACTCTCTCTGACAAACTGTTCTCTTCTAGTAAAGTTTGGGCTCTTCTTAGCTGGCTTTTCCAGTCATAATTTGTTATGGTCCTAGACTCCTCATGGTTGTATACTGTGACCTAAGCAGCTGGGACTAAGGTTATGTCTATGTGAGGGAGGCTTATATTATATTATATTATATTATATTATATTATATTATATTATATTATATTATATTATACTATATTATATTATGCTTAGTTATGTTGTAGGATATGTTATGTTTACCTTCATGATATAATAGAAAAATGGAGCAATGATCGGATATTATAAATTCCAGTACAACAATGTAAATATGTGACCTGCTCAATAAAATATATCTTGACAAAATACATTGAAGTTTGTTGTTGCACTTTGACAAAAATGTGAAAAAGTTCAAGCAGTGTGAATAATTTTGCAAGACACTGTGAAGACAGGAGCATCTAAACCAGTAATCTTATATACAAACTTATATACAAACCTCTATGAGTTTTATGCTCCTAATTGACCCAGATGTATGAACTAAAAGCATTAGTAATTCGTAAGATTGTGCTGTTCTGCTGTATTTTATGCATAGATTAACCAGTTTTAATAAATCATGAACTATTTTAATTGAACTGCTCTCATGTCTTTAGAGACGCTTTTATTGTTTGAGTGTTTTCCTGCCAGTCTCATACACCACAGCAGTTTTCCTTCAGTGACTTGGCTCTCTGTGCCGCACAAGGAATGTTACACATAGATTATCTGGAAACAAGCCTGTGGACCCCAAAGCTAGCCTGGGTTGTGTGGGTGTGGGCGTGACAGGGGGGGGGGCATCAGCAGCAGCTGTGGACCTCCACACTGCACAGAAAGACCAAACAATAAACGGCATTAAACACGCAGCCCCGTTCCTCGGTGCAATGTGGGTGTCCACGGTGGGAATTTGCTGCTCGTCTGCTATTAACACCTCCTACAAGCTCGCACAGTTTGATTAAACAGTTACTCAACTAAAACACAGCCAGAACACCCAACATTGGAAAACATTACATGCTGTGATTACAGAGAATACACTGATGCTAAATACCAGATGGTGACAGGAATCATCTTTGGCTCAACGTGGTCCAAACTTTATTTAAACAGATACAATTAACTGAAAATTGAGAATTAAAAATCAGCTGGCAACCTGGATTGGAAAATTGTCACCTTGATGATCCCTGACTGATGACCAGTCGGTCAGAGACTCAATAATCTCACCAAAACCTTTTCCAGTCAGTGAATGCACCATCCCAACCGTTCAGTGTGGGTGTTCTTAGTAAAGGGATTAGCTTTAAACTATTTACAGTGTCAGTGAGGTGATGTGAAACTGAAGTCAGAGGAATCACAGAGATGTAAGGAGCTTTTAAAAAGGAAACAGTATTTTTTTTTAACGCATACGTAGGGAGATATGTCACAGCAGATATTAGGAAGGCTGAACAGAGCACTGAAAATTAGCTGGGATTAATTCCTTAGTTTACATCTTCTAAATGAACCAGAGGAATCCTGCTAATCACGAATATAAGATGCTTTAGAGTTAAAAAAATCAACTTTGATCATTTTGTCTTTGGTCTAAAATGTTAACAATGTAACCCTGTTTTATTGAAGATGCTTTCTCCCACATGCATTGATCAATGCATCTCTACTTTTACCTTTAATTTGGATTTTTTTATTTTATTATTTTTACAGATGAGGCTCATATTTACTTTTATACTTGTATTTTAAACAAAGTCATACTAACAGGGAGACTTGAATCATTTTATGAAAAGCGTATTTATTCTAATCAGATACATAATCATTTTACCAGATACTCATCAGGGACTAAATTAATTATAAACTGTGCTAAGACAAACTTGTTGCAAAGATCTGTTGTTTATAGAGCAATTCAGGAATGGAATAAGTTAGCTAAAAACATCAGAGATTTAAAAAGCATACTTTCTTTTACAAGAGCACTGAAATCTAACATTTTAAACTTAAGTTTAAATTCAAGTCTATGTATGTAATTTATAAAATGTGACGTCAGATGAATTATGTGCATATCATATTTTAACGTCAAATTATCCTAAATGTGTATGAACAATTTTGCATTGTTTTAATTGGACCCCAGGAAGGTTAGTAACCACTTTGGTGGAAACCAACTAAATATTGCCTTTTGCAAAAGTGTTGCGTTTTATTAATTTAGCCCATATGTCTGAAACCCGAAATGTTGGGAGTCACTTAGACGAACAGTGCTGTTCAGAAGAAGAAACACAAATACTTGGTTCATGTTTGGGAGACGTTCAGGGAGAACCACAGTGTAACAATGCGTTAACTTTCTGTGCTTTGTGTTTTTGTCTTGTTGAAACACGCACCCAGGTAAGTGCCGAGTTCATGCGTGTTACCACCATTCTGCTTATCCACAGGTTTACGTCGCAGATGAACCACTGCTTTGAAAAGATGGCCGAAGTTCTCCACAAGAAGATTGAGCAGCAGGACACAACATGAAGAACTCTAAGGCTCATTGAGCAGGTTTGTGGATCATTGCTTATAATCTGGTGCATCTCATTTGTGGACAAAGACACACATAAACACGTTAATTCACGGTGCGTCTTAAAGCACTTGCTTTGCCCTTGTTGCTGACTGACAAGTGCACCTGTAGCTACCTGTGATTTTACAAATGCTTGGGTGGCCTCCGTGTGACGGCTGGCGGCCTAACAGTTCATATCTGTGTTGGGGATCACTTGTGGAATTTCCTTCATCTTCTAAACGTCAATGACTTGTTTACGCGGCAGCACATTTCCTGCTGGGTTTTGCAGAGCAACTCCATCGCAGCGAGGAGAGCTTGCAGCCTTCGAACACGAGCTTTATATCTCAGTGGCGACCCTGAAAAGCCAGTGAAGGAGTGCATCGTGTCATCAGGCGTTTCAAAAGGAATATTTTTCATTCAGCATTGAAGAGTGCTCATGATAAGTGCTGGTAATTAACTCGCTAAGAGTCAGCGCCTTTGTGAGGGAGAGTTGTTGTGTTTTACCTCCACATTCACGTTGTAGCAACAAATATCGCAGAACTTATAATTTGCACACTTTGATGAACTGATCCAATACCAGTTGTTTGTTAGAGGAAATTTTCCCTCAATATGGTCTTTACTTTTTCTCACAGTTGGTTAACTTTAATTTCTTTTTATTTATCCGACTTAACTTACGGTGGGGTCAGTTGTCTAGGGGAGTATTAAAATAATGAAAGCTTCATTTAAATTATGAGCTTTCAATGGGAGAGTTTTTTTTAATATTATCTTGTCTGTTTTTCTCTGCATTTAGTGGGAGAACTCTGGTGAAACTCGGGAAGATTTGGATCAGACGGTCATCTACGTGACTTAACACATACGACCTGAGCTTTCCATCTGACCTCAGGTACACGTCTGAATTAATTCAAAAGTTTCTGTTGATGCTTTTTGCGAAGTCCTCTAAGAGTTTGTTGATTTGGCCACAAAAGAGAAGATTGAGTTTTTTTTCTCATCGTGTTTTTTTACACTATGTGTACAACAGATTTAGTTGCTATAAGCTGCCTTTCACTGAAGCCACCATCTGCCCTACTGGGTAAAACATTCTGGCAACCTCATGGTGTTCTGATGCTCATTTACTTACTCTCATGCAGATACTCAGCATCATACTGTGGATTTTCTGCTGCTGATTGGACCAGTTAAAGCTTGTGAATCCTGCCCAAGAAGCATAGCCCTTTCTACAGCTGGAGCTAAAAGCTCGGATATGTTTTCATTGTGTAGCAATTTGTTCATTGGAAATAAAAAGAAATGTGGCATTTAACCTTATAATAGTATGTTAAAATGCACTTGTGTGCTCTTACAGTTCAATCATTTAGATTATTTCAAATACGGTTCAAATTAATTTAAAGAACATAGCAATTTCATGGGACGGTCTTTGTTAAGGAAACAGGAAATATTTATACACCTGAAACATTGTTATGTTTTTGAGTATTTTTGTAACAGGTAGGGTTATCAAAACTATTGATACTCTGATAGGTATCGATACTCAAACCCTGTAACCAGATACAATACTAATTTGGCATTATTTTAGCATATGAGGCAAACAAAAAAGGGAAACCCAAAGATCTTGACAAGCCTGTGTGCAAACAGAGCTTTAAAGTGGTGGAAACGAACTCGAGCAGCTCAACAAACGTGGCCAAACATCTCAAGGACGGACACCCTGGCCTTCATATGTTAGTGAATTAAAGTTCCCGTTAATAATTTAATACATTGAGCGTGTTACTGATACTACCGGGACAGGGGTCAGCATTAATTTTGTGTGGCGTGCTACTAGGCACGTGTCATATTATTTGCAGACTTATTTTAACTAGCATCTGTGATGCGGTTGAGAAAGCATGTCCCATGTTAAGATTGAAAAAGGTGAGTTTTTCATGTTAATAAAATATTTTTTATGCCTTTAATTATTTGTAATTACTTATCCTCGCGCTATTAAAATGGTTTCAAGTATCAAATATTTTATGTAAACAAACCATCCAGCAAATGATTTTTTGTTGCCTTTATTTTTCACTACATGTATAGATTTCTTAATTCAGCAGCTGTTTTTGTTGAAAACCTCTGGTAGGTTCAGCGCTTGTCATTTCTGGAACGAGACGTCTTTTTGATTTTTTGAAGCATCTAGCTGTAAATCAAACAAAAATGGCAAATGTCGAGTTAGCTCAGATACGACTAACTTAACCATATCAAGTCACTCCTACTCAATAATCCTGTATTGCTTTAATGTGCATCAAGTTCATTCGCTGAACCTAACCATCAATATGTTTAACATGGGCTTCATACATAAAAATAAGGGAAACAAATAAAGTTCAGGTCTGGAACCACCGGACATAACATTCTTAAGTAGGTCCAAAATACTACTGGTAACAAAAAGTTAAACAGACAAAGCAGATAATTTTTTTTGTTCGATTATAACTTCCTTACTTAGCTCAGCCACTAAGAGCTAGGGACTTCTGGAGGCAGAGGACTACTCAGATGTTTTCAGTATAACCTTAGGGCAAACACCTTTTTCAAAACGTCTATTCATGAAAACTGAATACATTTCCTATGAATATATAAATATAGTTTTAAATGACCTTTGTTGTTATATAAAACACAGACCTAATCTTTGAAAATCCCACTGGGTGTGACTTTATTTCTTTTTGGGAACTAGTGGGCTTTATTTGACAGTAAGCTGACAGGAAAT
This sequence comes from Fundulus heteroclitus, assembly GCF_011125445.2. Lineage (NCBI taxonomy): Eukaryota > Metazoa > Chordata > Actinopteri > Cyprinodontiformes > Fundulidae > Fundulus > Fundulus heteroclitus. The sequence continues at coordinate 12,221,767 of NC_046383.1, forward strand.
GGGGTTGAGAAGGAAAAACCTCCAGCAAAGGTGCGCGGACTGGGACTCGAACACAGGAAGGCCGCGTCTGTGGCCTCCGATCACGGCTCATGTGTCACCGCCACACCCATGGTTTTATTTCTTAACCAAGACATTGCTGATATTTATGGGACTACTCTTCAGCAATTGGAAAACGTACCACACCGTTCCACTGCAACAAAATCTTCTTGTCAATCTCTCTCTTTCTTTCACCTTTTCTCCCTTTCTTTTTTTCTTCTTTTCTCATTTCTCTCTCCTCTTCTACTTTATCAATGTAGTGTCCACATAACATGAGTTATTCCCTACATAATAAAACTATTTACATAAATCAAGCAGAGCACTATGGCGAAAGCGATAATGCTCCACTTGTGAGAATAAAATCTGTTGGGCTCTTTCTGGCATTAAGACAACAATTCTTATTGCCACATTGCCAGACAGGACATACAAATAAATAAATAAATAAATAAATAAATAAATAAATAAATAAACAAAATCTTCTACAACTGGCAGGTTACCTCCATATTGAATCTGCAACGTCTCGGCTCACAAACCATCAGAGTGGAAACCTCTTTGTGTGCAGATCTTCATCTGCACTCGACATTTGCCATTTTTGTTTGACTTACAGCTAGATGCTGCAAAAAATGAAAAAGACGTCTCGTTCCAGAAACGACAAGCGGTGAACTTCCCAGAGGTTTTCAACAAAAACAGCCGAGTTAGAGTGCTGAATTAAGAAATCTATACATGTAGTGAAAAATAATGGCAAAAAAAAATAAATAAAAAATTTGCTGGATAGTTTGTTTACAAAAGTATTCACACCCTTCAACCCTTCCCTCATTTTGTCAACCCTCACCCCAAAATTTCTGTGTATTCAGGATTTAATGTGATGCAGCAACACAAAAGAGCACATAATTTTGAGGAGGAGGGTTTGCAAAGATCTTCAAAAGAAAATGGAAAAAGAAAGTTTTTGTATGCATTAAAGTCAAGTGCAACTAATTGGTTCCTAATTAGAAGTCAGCTAATTATTACATTCCCTTGAGTTTAATCTCAGTAAAAATCCAGTTGTTTTGTGAAAGCCTTACATAAGTGAACAACCAGCGTCGCAAAGACCAAAGAAGACAGCAGACAGGTCAGGGAGAAAGTTGTGGAGAAGTTTAGAGGAGGGTTAGATTATAAAACAATACTCCAAGCGTTGGAAATCTCTTTAGCTCAGTTCAACCCATCATTCAAAAAATAAAGGAGCACAGTACAACCGTAAACCTGCCAAGACAATCACATACATTTACAGGCTGGGTAAGAATGTTATTAATCAGAGAAGCAGCGAATAGTAGCCATGGTAGCTCTGGGAGGGCTGGAAAGACCCACAGCTCAGGTGGGAGGATCTGTTGACAAGAAACTATGAGTTATGCACTTCACAAATCTGGCCTTTATGGGGGAGTGGCAGGAAGTGAGAGATTGTTGAAAGAAAGCCATAAGAAGCCCCATTTCCAGTTTGCCACAAACTATGTCCGGAATAATGGCAAACAAGCTGAAGGCACTCTGCTTAGATGAGACCAAAATAAATTGTCTTTATTTTTAAAATCCCAATAAAACACAAAGCAGTTTGTGGTTAGAACATCAAAATTGTGGAAAAGTTCAGGGACTGTGAATATATTATCACAATGTCACTACAAACAAACTGTCCAGCAGGTTTGTAGATCTTTTTTCTTATTATATGGTTCTTTTCTTTCTTTTTATTTACATTCATACTGCACTCCATGCATGTTTAATTTTATTAAACAGCCAAGCATGAAGTGCAGTATGAAAGTCATGATCTGGGTGTTTAATTTCATTAAAGAGCCACACCTTCTGGTGTGACTGTCTTCTGGTCATTAGTGGCTACAGTCATGAATGACTAAAACTTCATTGAGCAAACAGGTCTGTCTCCAGCAGAGTTTTAGGCCAGGAGCCCCCTGAAAGCCGGTGGCAAACTGAAAACTAAGGGGCCAACATATGGCGCAGAGGCTTATGGGATTACTCAATTAACAAGGTGACTTGGAGAGCTAATCTTCGAAATGCTCCAAAAGGACTATGGACTCAGAGTGGGGCGTAGGGGCGCTCCCTTTTTGCGGATCCCTTACCCAGTTAAACACCAACCTCCTTTAAGTGGTCATCTCTGAAATGTAGAGGCGCAGTGACCGTCTCTGGGCGCAGCTCCAACAAACTTTTTACACACACGTAAAAATGTCAGGCAAACCAACCACAGTCCACCTGACGTTGACAACATGTAGGAGCGCTAATTGCAATCATCCTGACACACAACGCGCCGCAGGCATAAACACCGCTTTCAAGATGCGCTGCTGTGCGCACGGAGCCAGGCGCGCACCGCCTGGATGGACGTCACGCACACGCATCAGCAGCAAATCAGCAAGTGGACACATTTCCACGCAAAGGGTGTAAACCAATGATTCAAGCAGCACTGGACCTGTTTTGTTAAACATTTGGTGTGTTGGCGCTGTGAAATGACCCAATTGTTGGGATTTCCAGAATGTCCACGGGTGGGAGTTCATAATTTAACAATAAATCAAATATAGCTCAAAGGGAAATCACCACAAGTCCGTATAGCCCTGGTCACTTTAAATGTTGACGTGCTGCCAGTTCCTTGCAGCCCCGGGGTTTAACGCACATTTAGACCGGACGAAAACGCCTTACCGTGGGGGAAAGCGTTGGGTTGCACCGCGTGGAGGAAAGCGTGCACCAATTGGAAGAGGATTCCTATGGGTCCTGGTTCGTAATGGGCCAGGGTCTCATAAACTCCCGCAGGCACATAACCAAAATCCAACTTTCCCGGCGGCGGTAGTCTCCGTGGTTCCGTCTCCTGCTGGAGTTCGCTGGACGCCCACAGTACCGACAGTAGCAGCAGTGTCCCGGGCTTCCACATCGTGTCCAAAGAAAAGCCCAATCCACGCTAAAATTGCGCCTAGATAACTAAGACTGGACGATCAGAGCCAGGACTCGAGATTTACAGAGAATAACTGGTGATGAATCTTAAAGCCTCGGTGGATGGAAAGCAGGTCTTCAAGTACGGCTGCCCACGGAGCGACTCCTTCTGAGCATCCTACCCAGCGGTTCGGGGTTCCCTGTCGGATGCAAACCGGCTGATCTTCCCTCCACCTTGACCAGTCTTCGCTCCCACAGAGATGTGCGCGCCTGTCGCTTCGACTCCAGCTTCAGCGAGCAAAGAGATGCGCTGCGTCACGGGCGCGGGCGGGGGTGTGCGCTGTCCAGAGAGGATGATCCAAAGAGAAGCGCTCCGCCTGCCGGGAAAACGAGGCTGGGGGAAGGATGTGAAAGGCGAAATGAAATCTACCTTTAAGTCACTTTCCATCAAATTTGTTTATTGATGCTTAAAGGTATGACTTACTGTTAGAGTCGGCCTAAGGCGTAACCAAACCAAGCAGCTGCCTGAGCCCTCCTGACAGCGGAACCCTGAGAGCTTTGGACTTCTTATTAGAGCTGCACAGCGAATCTCAGTCATAATCAGAATTTTAGGACATGCAAAATCCTAAAATGTCTGCTTATGTGCGATATTTGGAAAGATGTAATATTTCAAGTATCTGCAGTCATCCTCTCCATAGCAATAAATCTGTCCTGAATGGATTCTTAACAATCCAAAAGTTATTATATGATGGTAACAGAAGCACAGCTTGAAAATGAAATCGCTGCCATCCAAACAAATATTTTCCTGTAATTGTGCAACCCTACATGTGAAGTCAGCTTTTCTGAATGGGGGACTGTGGGGAGAACACAGTTATGAATTGTGTTTTATGTAATTCATTCTCATCCTGTAAAAGCTCCTGTCTGAACAAAGTAACATTTTAGTTTTTAGAATTGTTTGGGACTCACTTTTTATGCAATCATCTAAACTTTGGGCTAAAAATGCTTAAAATATTGTCCGTATTTGAAGAAATCTTTGGCTTTCCACTTGTGATCTGGAGTCGATTTTTAGAAAGGGTAAAGATAAGTATCAGAGTTAAATAGTTTTCTTCCTCTCAGCAAATACTGATTTCTGGAAGCCACAATATTCAGGCGACACATGGTTGGTTATACAGTCCAATGACACTGAGACCATGTCGATGGTTACGTTAGATCGATAACACAAGTGATTTTACATAAATAAAGGGAATGTTAGTTGAGCTGCTTTCCAAACCAGCAGCTAAAACCATAACTGCTGGTTTGGAGATAAGTTTGCCATCAATTTTTACATATATGGGTTCAGACAGTTGATCATTCTGCAGGTTTTACTGCTCAGACGATAGTAAATAACCATTGTTCACAATTTAGTGACAGGGCTTTAAAAGTAGTTAACCAAAAATAATTATCCACCACACTAAAAAAAGTTACATTTGCTAATATGACTATAATGATTTTCAGTCTTTCATATATTTTATGACTGTAAACATCACCCAGTTTGTTTAAGGCAAATTTCCAACCAATATTAAAGACAAAACTTAGCCTTTATGCAGTATTTCATCAGAATCATCTTTTATCTTCTTCATTTGTACATTTTTTTAAACTGCTACTGTGAAGTTAGTGTTGGGAACACTTTCTGATGGATCTTTTTGATTCTAACAGTTTTTCTAGTAATGCCTTTTGACTCCATTCATCTTGAAAACATTTAGCACATGCTAATACCAGCTCCTTTTCTTTTCCTCCTGCTAACAGATGGTACCGTACCTGTGGCGGTACCAACCTGACCCGCTGGTGTGATCCAGCAACACAATAACGTCTTTGTTCTGTCTGGAACGCAGCGGGCCTCGTTGGCTCTGGCTCAGAAACATTTGATAGGTGGTTGAGATCACATTTCTTTACTGATAACAGAAAACTCATTAGACCAGCAACGGGCCCAGCTGTACTGCTATCTGCCAAGCTTCATATCCTGAGTTGGGACAGAGGACTCACCTTGGAGCTAAAATACAAATAATGTATGGTAAGAAATCATATTTTAGCATCTTCCATTTCTGAACATTTTCCCATTTCTGTTTAATGTTTTCCTTTTTACTAAGCCTGATAAAGATTTACAACCAAATCACTGCTGCTGCTCTCAACTTTGTCTGTTTAAGCTACAACTACACCTGTCGTCCACCCGATGAACAAGCTACTGCTAGCTGTAGCACGGCTGCAGCTTGTCTGGGCTCTCGCCAGCGTAAGGAGCTTATCCCTCTAAGAATGTCTGGTGCAGATTTACTCAGCCTGACCTCCGCTTCCAAACAGACACTGTGCAGGTAAAGGTGAGGTCATCATCCTTTATGGGAAGCCGTAAATAAAGAACAGAAACATTGCTCCAGCTTTGCGAGGGGCACTTTCAGCTTTGGACCTTTTTCATTTTGATTGATTTTTTCCCCCTAAATAGGATGAGGACGTCACCATCTGTAAAAGTATGGCGTCAGTACAATCTAATTTAAAATCTTACTTTAAACTTTGGCGTGAGGGATAGAGCTTGAACATGTTCCTATTTTTTTATTTAAAGCAACACCATGTAAGTATTCTTAAAGATTATTATATTCCTTGAAATTTCTGCTGCTCAACATATCTTCCAGTTCTTTCTTCCTTTAGTTAAAGCCACAGTTTGGCATGTTAGAATTATTAGAAAGATGTCATTGCTTATAGGTAGCAGAAGAGTAAAAATAGAAACAACAGTATTATTTATATACAATCACAGAACAATGATGATTACCAATAACTGGAGAAAACATGTGACAAGGAAAAAAAAAAAAACTGGCAAGAAACATATTTGAAAAACAAGATGGAAACTGGAGCTGCAGGAATATCCTACAAGAAATTGCTTAGCGGTGTGATGACAAAAGCCTTTTTTTTTCCTGTAAGAAAACATCCAGATCTGGCTATATTCTCCCAAAAACTTATGGGAGAATCTATTATAGTCTCATAAAACCAAACTTGAACCTTTGGCACAAATATTCCAAAGGTATTTTTGGCACAAAAACGACTAGAAGCAGCATTAAAAGAGGATCCCGCTCTCATTGAAACATGGTGACAGCGTTATGCTGTGTTTTTTATTTTTCATCAGGGTGTATGAAATCATAAAAAAGACAAGAATCTTGATTCAAATCAGAGTTCATTCTGATCAAAACCCTTCAGGCGTCTGTTGGAAAGTTGAAGATAAAAACGGATGTTATTTCTCAGCATCACAGTGGGTTGAAGCCCACATCCAAATACACACCAAGAACAACTTCATGTCTGCAAACTGAGGCCCCGCAGCCACATGGGGCCCTTTAGACCTCCTTAATAACTTTGGACTAAAATTCTAAAGAAAAGGGCCATGTTTTGAGGTATAAGGATTATTGTAATAATGTGATCTTTAGTTTTAGCCTATTTTCCACATCCTTAGATGCTTTCCTGCACCCCCACTATGCCCTGATCACTAGCAGCTCAACATAGTATACCTCTGCGTTGTCACCACACAACAGACCTCATTATGCTAACACGATGAAACTGGAATCATGCTAGCTGTTGCTCTAGATGAAGCCACACATTTCCCACATCAGGGATGTGCCTTAAAGGGGGCATATCCTGCTAAATCCACCTTTGTAGCCCTTAAATACATTTTGTTGTGTCCTTGGATCTCTAGGAGTGCAGAAAATATGAATGTAGTCAGTCCAGGTGCTACGTAGATATTTTTATATTCTGCGTGGATCATACTTTTCAAGCCGTTCAGTTTTGTTTATTATCGTTTTTCTATCAATTACGTCGAGTTACGAGTATTTGCTGCGGAACTGCTAAACAGGATCATGGACTTCTGGTTAAAAAAATTGCACATTCACCAATTTTAATTTGTTCATCACGATTTTGGAGTTTAGGGAGTTCAAGGATACCGAAGCTACAAGTGGATAAGAGAAAATGGTCGGTTGTTCAGTGCATTAACCCTCATGAATCATTATACTGTCTCCCAGAATACTAAAAAAATGTGTCCATACAGGGGTGGACTGGAACGCTCTGTGACCTGGAGGGGGGGCCGGGGTGCCTCCTTTAGGTTTAAAGGGACGGCAGCTCAGAACCAAGGCTCACATTTTCAAGGTCTTAGCATTTAGAATAACAATGTATGTGACAAGCAACAGATAACAGAGTTGCATTTTTGACCCCAAATAAGACAAACAGCAAATTGACCCAAAAACACATAATTAGAACTGCAACAGTCAGCTTTTGCATAGCCATAACGTTATATACAAATAACAATTTATATACAACTGATACAATTGTTTGTCATATTTGGGAGTCGTCTGATAGTGAACTTTTAAATATCAGTTAGTGAATTGATCTGTATAAAGAAAATAATAGTCAAAACTGTGCTTTTAAGATTCTTTGTATTTCATCATTTGCCGTTTACAAAAAAAAAAAAATCATATAAATACTTTTCAGTCATAGTGTTCCTTCTGATAATCCCTTACTTTTCTTTGGCATGGTTTATTTCTTACATACAGCAAACAAATGATAATCACCAGTGAGATCCTGGTGACTGAGTGAAATGTGCTCCACCCACCAAGTGGCTCACATTCAACCAACCTCTTGTTTCTGATCAAGGTTGCATTAAACCACATCAGAGAGCTCCCTCAAAAAAAAAAAAAAAAAAAAAAAAAAAAAAAAAAAAAAAAAAAAAAAAAAAAAAAAAAAAAAAAATATATATATATATATATATATATATATATATATATATATATATATATATATATATATATATATATATATATATATATATATATATATATATACACACACACACACACACACAGGAATAGCTGTTTTCTGTTTCAGATCTACAGTTATATAACAGCTGTTCAGTCATTGTCTTCCATAGCATTATTAAAAAGAAACATTTACATTCACCATTTTTAAAAAAAGAAAGCTTTTATTAATCCAAAAAGCAAATTTCATACATGAATTAAATATAAATCCAAACTGATGAAACAGAGCAGGCAGTGTACTGGACATAAAAACACTCGACTTCATCAGTTCTGTTGATCTCAGCTTCGGCCCGCCTCTGATTCGGCTGCCGTTCGCTGTAAACAAAGAAAACACTTCGGACGCCGCCGAACCAAACAAGGAGGAGTTCCGACCATTTGTTAGAACCATGCGATGGTTTCAGGACTCACATTTCACACGCAGAACATTTTTAAGAACTTACAGTTCCCCATGGAGAACCATATTCTTTATATTAAAGGCAAAGGACAATATAAAGATTAGTTTTTCCCCCAAATAGAATCAAATGGATGCCAATATGCATAAACATGAACTTTTATCTGTTTTCTGCTTAAAACATAAAACAATATTGTATTTCCCTGTTCCAAGTATATTCTTTGTTTCTAAAAACAGTGAATGGTGAAGAGATTAAATTCCTTCAGATGAGCCAATAGTTCATCTGAAATGTAGTTTTAGTGAGAGGATGTTTGTAATGGTGGTGGAAACAATAAAATATTATATACTATAATTTGATCCAAATATTCTCAAACTGCTTAAAATTGATATTTCAGATAAAAATGACAGGCTTTGCTTAACTTTCCACTGTAAAAATCTAATAAAGTTCAGAATTTTTATATTGTCCTTAAATATCCTGTACTTTTTAATCACAATAAAAAAAATACAGTTCACAATAGCTCTTTAAAGTCAGTCCAATCAGCACTTGTAAAGCACACATGCAAAAAAAAAAAAAAAAAAAAGGCATTCTGTTGTGGAAATATTGCTTCTATCTTTCCAAGATGTTCCTGTGAAAACATCAGCTGAGGTGAATGTGAAACACGACTGGATATAAACAGCATCTGGTCCATCAGTGCAAACATTCGAGACCAGAGGAAAAAAAAAAGAAACTTGGTACATTCCAGAAGAGGCGTGTCACTCGGCCAGATCCTGTCCTAATGAATAATGAGATTGTATGATGATAATATTGAATGATTGGTAACTCTGTCTATAAAAAGTGGGGATAAACATGTGCCACGTGTCAAAGCATAATGTGCGGACCAGCTCTGCTCTTCATCTGCTCCAGGAGTTCATGTCAGCAGGGTTGGGAAACAAGGCGCTCCTCTTAAGGCTAACAGTTTAAAAGAGATTTTTTTATTAATTATGTTTGTGACATCCCCAAATGATGCTTCACTTTGGATTTTTTACGTATTAAAAAGGGCTCAAGTTTTAGATTCTAGATTTTTTATAGACTCTTGTAATACATTTATAAAAAAAAACAAAAACTTACTGGCTGATATGAGCAGAAAAGTGTTTCCTGCTCTCCTCTTTCACACATCATGTCCTTGAATGAATTTAACTTAAACGCCTGGAAGGATTACTTAGTCTTAAAAAGCCAATGTATTGATGCTACTTCATCGGGTTTCCTGGTGGAAAATCAAACAGTTCTGGTGCTCGCTTCAAATTCAGCATCTTTAGTCTGTTTTCTGAGCGACATTTCGCTCCTTCTGGTCCCACAGCTGCTCAATGAGGAAGTGCTTGTGTGCTGTCACACTCACACATATGTCATCGCTTGCTTTCACACACACACACACACTCACTCACTCAGACTCACACACACACGGCAGATCGCCCAGACGACTCTGCTGCCACATTCACACTTTGTCTCCTGCTGTTCATCGGACACCTGAAGCTTTTCTGTGTCAAACTTCTCGACTCGAGGCGTCAGCCGCAGCAGAATCGTCTGACACTGTGTCCCTGTTAACAATAACTTACTGTATTGCCAATAAATACTCTGCCTTCAGCTCAGAGGACTTGGCTCAGACCCTTTGCTCTCCGTTATACCTGAGTGGTTACTTGCTACATCAGCGGCTGCTGCTGGTCAGTCGATCCGGTTGCCACAGATGGTGAAGCGGTCGATCTCCAGCAGGTCTTTATTGGGAGCTCTGTGGTTCGTTTCCGAGGCGTCGTCTGCCTCCTCGTCCTTTAACGGTGAAGCTGTTGGCGGGTCGGCGTCGGACTGAGGTTCTGTAGTCGGAGGGGAGCCGGCTGCTGTCGCCGGTGAGGCATCGGTGGGTGGGGGGGGGAACCAATCCGCCCGTGGGGCTGGCTGCGTGGTCACAGAGGACGGAGAGGAGATGGGTGGGCTGCAGGGCGTGGCAGGAACCTGATCAATGCTGGACTCGCCTGATGATGAAACATGCAGAGGAGTAAAAAATTATGTTTCCCTTTTCTAGAAGAAATAAATTAATAAAAACTAAATAATTACTGTAAACACTGGAGTATCTGTCAAGTCTCAACTGATTTATTTAGAATAAAATCAAAAAAGGCAGTAGACACTTCTCATCAGATGACTTTGTACAGGGTTCTTGTTGCCAGGCAACTAAGGCAGACTAGCAAGAAAATACATCAACTTGTTCCCAATAAGGCAAATTAGTGCGAGTTTGGTGGTTTTGTCACCGATCACACAAAAAGGATGCTTATTAATAAACCCCAGTGCTGCAGTTAGCTGACTTTTAACCCGCTGTGTTGGCTTGCATATGAACTTCAGAGACGTCCCATTCCTAATCCATAGGGTTTTCTTTGATCCACTGTATATAGGAAGATTCACTGTATATAACTGATGCACCTTTCCTACCTTTGCACCTTCTCTTATGAGCCAATGTGGCAAGTGAATTTCTCCAATGTGAGATCAATAAAGCCTATCTTATCTTATCTTAAAATGATGTTGGTTCACCCTCTGCATTTGACCCTTCTTCCAGATGTACATGTGTGAGCTCAGACACGGATGTTGGATGAGAATGACCGGCTCTCAGTCTCCGCTCTAATTCATCCCAAAGGTGTTCTATCAGGTTGAGGTCAGGACTCTGCAGGCCAGTGAAGTTCACCCACCACAGACTCTCTCATCCATGTCTTTATGGACCTTGCTTTGTGTTCTGGTGCATGTTGGAAGAGTAAGGGACCATTTCCAAACTATTTCCACGATATTGGAAGCATGAAATTGTCCAAAATTTCCTGGTATGCTGAAGCTTTCAGAGTTTCTGTCACTGGAACTAAGGGGCCACGCCCACCTCCTGAAGAACAACCCCACACCAGAATCCCCCCTCCACCAAACTTTACACTTGGCACAATGCAGTCAGTCAGACAGTAAAACCCAGCTAGACAAATCCATCAAAGAAAAAAAGAGGAAAGATTATATCTTATTTACCTGATGGTTTGGCACATTTACGGGGGTCAGCTTTGGCGGGGCTCTTTGAAGAGGAGGATGGAGCGGTCAGTGGCCCCTCAAACAGTTTGTCCTCCATGTTGGCTCTCTTGACGTAGACGCAAGACTTCCCCAGCAGCACAATACTGTTTAAAACTTTCAGCGTAACCATCCTACCATTAGAGCAGAGACAAAAATAACAATATTATACTCCACTGGCAAGAATAATTAAATAGTTAAAAAGATAATAAAGATTACCAGTTACTGATACAAAAGGCAGAAGTGGAAAAGTAGTCACACTTTCCAAGTAAAGCAGGTTTTAGAAATTTAGATAACGATGATTTAGGAGCATAGCAGAGAGGAACATTTAATTTATTATTTTCTTTTAATTTGGAGACAAAGCTATCTGAACACATCCTGTAAATCTCAGATGTCATAAACTTACAGGTCTCAATAAATTAAAATGGGATAAAAAAGTCAATTTATTTCAGTTACTGAATTTAAAAAGTGAAACTCAGAAAGCTTGATTACACACATTGTGATATGTTTCAATCATTTGTCCAAAATTCCTTTGGGCACAATACAACACTAACACAAAACCATACAAACATGTCTGGTTATCTCAAAAGCCAATTACCGTATTTTTGCACTATAAATCACACTTTCTTTTCATAGTTTGGCTGACCCTGGGACTTATAGTTAGGTGTGACGTATATATCAAATTACGGAGCCCTAGAGGGGTCATTGCAAAATGTTTTGCATGTTGAGAGAATGTGCGCTCGTTTTACTACATTGTGCGCTCGTTTTACTAAATTGTGCTCTCGTTTAACTATATTGTGCTCTCGTTTAACTATATTGTGCACTTGTTTTACTAAATTGTACGCTCATTTTACTAAATCGTGTGCACAATTTACTATATTGTGCTCTCGTTTTACTATAGTGTGAGCTCATTTTACTAAATTGAGCTCTCATTTTAAGCATAGTAAAACGAGGGCACAATTTATTAAACGAGTGCACTATTTACTCAAACGAGAGCACAATTTAGTGAACATGGTTATAGAACATTGTGTGCACAATCTACTTAAACGTGGCCACAATATGTAAAACGTGCACTCAATATTGTCTTGACACATGTAAACATGAGCACGTTATAGTATATTCGAGATCTCGATCTACCGAGGGCTCAATTTAAGGAAAACGTGCTCACAAATTATCACGACCTGAAAAAAAATATCACTTAAAGTGAGTTCTCCCGGGCTCCATATCAAATACAACGTATTGTTAAATGTTTATTCATACTAACCAACATGAACCAAGGAGTAAACATTACCGTCTATAGCCACAAGAGGGCTCTCTAGGCTTGTAAAAAATATATGCTGCTCCTGTACCAATTAAACATTAATTGAAACAATAACGTATAGGACAATAAAGACTTTTGCAGTCTGCATTCATGCAGCGGCGTGTTGCATGTTGCAGCTCGGAGGGGGAGCCCAGAGCGCGACAGAACCTCATCACTGGGCTGTCCGTGACGCTAATAACAGCTAGCGTTAGCTTACGTCGTCCGAGCAGTTTACATCTTCGCTGATGCTCGTTCAAGAGCTTTAGTGACCTTTCTATGGTGTTCTCAAACATCCGTGTCGTACTGTTAGCTTAGTAGGTAGCACTGTCAAGCTCACGGTCTAATTTCAGACCGTGAGCTTGTAACTTTGACAACTTTCAGAGTAACAGCTCGTTACGCTCAAATACGCTGGCTAGAACCAAGAGCCTCTTTTCATAATTTACCCCATTCATCCTTCCAGGTATGTTCAACAGTGTTCAACCTGTTGTGAATGCAATTGTGTAATTGAATAAGTTGCCTTACCAGATTAAGTTTCAGTTTTTAGCCTTGGATTGTGTGAAACACACTTTTAAAAAAATGCGACTTATATGTGTTTTTTTCCTCTTTATGACGCGTTTTTTGACTGATGCAATTGTTATTATGGAGCGATTTATAGTCCTAAAATACAGTAGTTAGAATATTAAAAAAGAAGTTTTAATGCACAAATCTTATTTTATTACGGCTGCACAATATCAGAAAACTTTGTGAGGGAGACATAATTTGTAAATAATGCAATGATGATATGAGCTGTAAAATCTGCCTATTGTCTTCTTTCTTTTCCTTCTCATCTGTGCTTCCATCCCTCTGTGACCTTTAACACTGCTTAAACACGCCTGATTCAAATAATTAGTTCATTAGCTGGAGTCTGTAGAGCTGATTGTTGAGGAGAAAATTCAGTCATTTAATTTCGGTGTGTTGAACCAGAGACACGTCAAAAGGTTCCAGGAAACCAGTCCTGAAGGATTGGAGTTTGAAAACCCTGCTTTAGAGGATTTTGGACCAACGCCCATTGAAGAGTTAAAGGGAGATTCCAAAGGTGTGTCCAGCGGTGCTTAAAGATCCACCCCTCATAAGACATGGATTACAATTGTCACATCCCTTGTGTTCAGCCATAACTGTAAAATCCGATGTAGGAAGTGACTGATCTCTGGGGTTTGGGTCAAGATGAAGACGATGCAGACGAGCTCAAAACTATCAAAGCACCCGTGGCTTCATTAGCACCTCGCCTACACTGTGCAGTACATGGACATACTTTTAAGTAGGCTGACATTCCTGCCTTAATTATTATTTTTTTTTAAATTGCATTTAAAATTCTCAGAGAAACTAAATTTAGCATTTTACAACAGCTGTAATAAATAATCTGGAAACAAAAAGAAATGTGTCCCTCTGAGTAACAGTTTCTTTTAAATCCAGTTACTAAAATAAAAAAGCTGAAGTTTATTGGGTCACACGAGTATTATAGTGCTTTCTTAAGATAAAGCCAAACCATTGTATACATCATGCCTCATCACTCACACCAGGAGGAGGATGTGCAGTAGCCTTCTGTTTGCAGAGCCTAGACTCTGACACTGATGAGTGGAAGACGGACACATTTGGGTCTGTGGAGCAATGTTCGCTGTGACAGGCCATTTGGAACCGAGATTGTGTCAGCTAAATCTTTGCCAAGGCACAGCGATATGCTCAAACAAGGGCTATTTTTAAACCGGAGCAAAGGGAAGGCCAGAGATGACACAAGAGATGAAAACATTGTGTTCTTCTCCCTGAGGTGGATCCTTCATCGGTAAGAGCCCAGTGAAAAGTGGGCAAAACTACCAACAGCACGAAACTGAAATACGGCTACAGTGCCGACGCTTATGGAAGCAGATTTGTGAGTTGAATGTGTCAGTGCGCCCTTATGAAGTTCAAAGTGTAGGTCAATTATAAAATAATACAATTAAATCTGTTAAAGATTCAGTAAAATTTTCTTTAATGAAAGACAACCTTCATTGACGATTTGGTGTGAAGAGCTACTTGCACCCAAAAAAAGTCTTAAGAGCCTTCTCCTTTTGGCAGCGGGCTAATAATGAGCAATATAAAAAGCAGAGATAAAATTAGTGGAGCTACGCTAAAGACTTACCCGAGATAAAAGAGGAGCACACATGTGTATGACAGAGCTCCCTGCACCTTCACAGAACTCATCACCACTCGGATTAGCTGCAAATAAATAGCAAAACATTTTAAGGTCGGAAGCTTTTCCAACAACCGATAAACCTAAAACCAGTGAGCGGCAAGTTGACAGACTGCTGTCACGACGGGTTATCCTGAGATCTCACCCGGGTGTCCTGGTTTTTGGTTTTGTTTATGGTTACTGAGCTGGGAAAAGACTGCAGTCACTTACCAGGACAGCCAGCGGCAGAGGGATGAAGCCCATCCTCCGGGCCACTGAGTCACTGTAGTCAGTGTAGGCCTGCAGTGACAGACACAGGTTACACCTCCTGACATGTCAGTCTGTTAGCTGCATGCCCTTTATGATCCTAGACAACAACTACGCTGATATGAGAGCAAAAAAAAAAAATGATTCATACGTTCTTTTGCCGACTGCTGACGAGATCGAAGGCCAAGCTGGCTCTGTATTCACTGTACACCTGGAAGATATACGGCGTTATGCACATGCCCGGTTAGAGGCTTTACTCAGTAAGCGACGCGTAAACGAGTTATTGTGGCGCCGGCCTGCTTCTTACGTCTGCTGTGATGTCGTTGAACTTTGTGATGAACGCATGTTTAATGATGTCGACGGCGACTTCAGACAAGACCACCATGAAAACATCAGGGAACAGCATCCACAGGTGGTCTGTGGGAAAAAAAAGACATCACGTTTTAGTAAGCACGTGTTTTAGTATCAGCGGGTGAGCCACACCATGAAAACACAATGATGAAACATTTTCAACATTTTCAGAACTCGGTGATTTCTACCCCTCTTTAGCTAAAGGACACGACAACTGTACTGCTTCAAGGCGTTTAAATTTCAGCCAGCAGTCAACGTCTGTCATCGACCGGGCGTCTGTGTTTTAGACTGGCAGGAGGAGCAGAGTGTTTTCAGAAAGCTGTCAAACTGTAACGCCCAGCTCTCATCTCTGACTTCACTCCCTTGTTGACTGAAGGTTCTGGGGGGGGGGGGGGGGGATCCCCAAAGTCCCACAGGGGTCAGAAGGAGGAGAAAGAAAGGAACTGCTCAGCATAAATATCAGATTTTTATTCATGGCAAGCGCCGAGATCAGTGCTGGGACATGAATACAGCTAAATGCTTCATAGTAACAACAAAAACGGGAGTGATGCAGCTTTTGTTTATATTTGTTGCAGTTTAAATGTTAATGAAGCCTTAGCTTAAAGTGAACACAAACAATTACCTGGGTTCCAAGAGAACTGCTCCATGTTCCTGAGACAGACGATGAGGAGGAGAACGTAGCTGGTAAACCGTTCTTTTATATCTGCAAAACCAAATAAAAGCTTCTAAGTTTGTTAAACTGTATGTAAAAAAAAATAGAAAACATCATCTCTCTGAATTCAGGTGGAATTTTTATGTGTTTAGTGCATTTTGTGTTTAAAAACTCCTATTTTGTATTTAAATAAGTTCCAATTTATTTTACAAAGGAGTCACGGCCGTTAACTTTTTTCTCTCACATTAATGTCACATCTAAGCCGAAAAATCAAGAAATGTTCTTTTCTTAATGAGCTACAGTTATGGAAGCCTGTACTAAACAAACAACTATAATTTAAATCCTATGAGTGGAAGTCCAGCACATCATTCTGTAAAGTTTTAAACATAATAATGAACACTGAAGGTTGCAAGATGAATATAAACAGTGAGACGTAAACTGGTTAAGGCTCAGTGTCTTCACTTGCCATCTGAAGACAGTAAGAGTAACTGTGATTATAAAAAACATTTTTGCCAACCGAAAACATCTTTCCCAGCTGAATCAAGAGACATAAAATAAAAAAAATTAAAAATATCAAAATAAAATAACTAATATTTCGGCTTTTCCTGTCAAAATTTACTTTTAATGTAACTATAAAGGACATCCAACTTATTGTATTTTTCTGACCTAAGGCGCATACATATTCTTCCCAAGCATATAATATCACTCCTTCATGTCCACAGCTCTATCCGTCTCTGATCGGGAGGACAGAGTAGCTGGACTACACTGCCCTGTTTCTAACATAAGGCTAAAATAAACACAACTTTTATATTGGATTAACTTACTAGGTTTATTGTTGCTTTATTGAGACAGCCGTGCTCAACCCCCCCCCCCCCCCCATACACACATTTAAAAGGTTTGATTTCTTTACTTTTATTCTTATCATCAAGTTTGTTGAAAGGCCTGTTAATCAGTGGGAATATAAAACAATGCTGAAAACATGATACTGTGGTTAATATTCTGCTAAACAAATGCAATCACTGTTGAATAGTGAAGAAAATAAGACACGCATTCAAAAAGTGATTTTTCTTGACATATTTTGTATTATTGCTCATGGGTTTGCAAAGAGGGTCCCTGGTCAGAAGCTAATGCTGTATATGGAGAAGTAATCTGTAATCTGAAAAATAATCTGTGTAGTTAATGTTGTGCAATGGGAGACCTCAACCCCTTTGTCCTCTTAGGATGACTTTTCCAGAACATTTTATGGTGCTAAGAATGAAGGCGATGAATGAAAAAGGATATTCAGTGGGGGGATAAAAAAAAACAATAACTACTTACCACTGTTAGACATTTGGAATAAATTGTTCTTCTCGAATTTCTTGAACACACTTCCCTTGATCTCCACAAACTGTGATTCATAAAACACACATTAAAAGGTCAGGAAATCTATACTGTCTCAGAACACAACGTCTGCATAGCTGCAGCAGTGAGATCTCAACATCTGAATGCTAAATTAAAAGTTTTAAGCTTCCGGAACGTAATCATGCAAAGTTTTAGTGCAATGTTGCATGTTAGCGTCATGCTTGGACAAACATCTGAGTGGGTGGGTGCTTCCGCTTTAGAATATGTGGTTTACTGAGACGTAGCTGTGTGTGTGTGTGTGTGTGTGTGTGTGTGTGTGTGTGTGCACTAACATTGTTGGACATCATGATGGTGAGCAGGGACTTGTTGTGCGAGTTGAAGGCGACATTAAGAGTGGAGGCCTGCACCATGATGAGGATGGAATGAAGGACTGAGGAAGAAATACTGAGGAAAAACACTCTTTAAAAATGAAAGAAACACAACAAGTTCATTTAACACAGTGGGTAGGTATAACACTTGTAAACTTATCTTGTGGACCACATCCAGTAGCTGTGAAATCCAGAGATTTTCTGAGGCATTTTTAAAGGAGATCAGCTGATGGCTGCAGCACAGAAGCCACACCAAAAATAAATATATATTTGTATATATTTTTTTGATCTGGTCCTGAATTTGGCATCCCAATATTTGAAAAACTGATGTATAAAATTAAAATAACTAGATCTATCATTATAGATTTTAAGCAGTATTCATGGGCCTCGTTTAAATTCAGGGTGATCACTATTGCTTTAAAGGAGAAAACACTACGTTAAAGTGATCATTCTTCTAGACAGTTTGAGTTTAACAAAGATAAACTGGAAGGATACAGACATAAAAGACAGCCATTAGAAAGTGAGGGATGACTCCTATATTGTCTCTTTTCCGTTCTTTGGGCTCGGTGGCCGTCCAGTACAGAGCATCCAGGATGTCTTGCCCGAAGGATGAGAAGAGGCGATCTGCAACCTTGCAAAGGAAACACGGGCTGGATATTCAGTTTCTCTGCGATCTTTACAAAGGCGGTAAATGTCGCCGTACTGGTGTCATCTAGCAAACAGTTGGTTTATTCTGTTAAAGCAGCAGCACTACATCAAACCTGGCATGAGGAACTTTAAATAATGTGCTTCGAAGTATCAAAAATTCAAAAAGCTAGAGTCTGTCTGTCATATTTGCTTTTCTTACAAGATTGGAGGGTTAATTTAGTAAATGTGTGTGAGGGATTTTTTCTGAAAAGGAGGTTCTCACAGCTAAATATGACCCGCCAATTTATTCAGCCATGAATTTTACACTTTAATAAGCCGCTATACTACTGGACAGTTAGATGGGTCTGCAGAGAATTTAAGAAGCACTAAAAGTCTCAATTATTTCATCTTATATCCCTGAAAACATCATCTGTACTGAGCTAGGAGACTTAGCGTGCAATTATTAGATGTAAAAAAAAAAAAAATATTTGAAAGCTAATGATATTTTTTTTATTGTAGCATTTCCCAAAACTCTGTTCAATGCATCTTTAACAAGAAGTAAAATCACTTTGTCTTTCCCTGAAGAGAAATAGTTCTTTTAAATACTAGAAATAGCAATTTATTTCAAATACATCGACAAACTAATACGTTTTCCTCTGGATTTCATGCAGTGGAACAAATTTCTACACGTTAAAAAAAGTTAAAAACAATAAAAATAAAATGGTAAATAAAAACAACCACTGTCTTAGAGTTTTACGACACAAAAGGAGAGAAAACAAGAGAATCAGCATTTAAACTATTAAAGACTAGCATATTTAACACAGAAATGTAGAAAGTCTGTAAATGTTGATTTAGTAGCACTTTTTGCAACTCCACCTCAGCGTTAGACAAACAGGATAGCAGCAACAGACGAGCATTACAGGCTTCTTATTGTTTCTGTTTGTTTTTCAGTGTATGGCGTGTAGGGTACCTCCAGCATGTTGTAGATGATGTAGAGCTTGATAACAGACTGCCCTCTGATCAGGTGGTACATCATGGAGTAGTCCACGTAGTGCATCATGGAGAAGCACAGCACCAGGATCAGGCCCTTCAGCACGTCACAAACTTGCGCTGGCTGCAGCAGCCGTGACCCACTGCTCACACAGACACAGGAGTACGCTCAGAAAAAGGAAAAAAAAAAACCTCATCGGCTCACTTGTGGTATTTAATGCGCTGATGCATGCTGAGCTGCAAGCTGCTCTGGATCTCCCAGTATCAAACATGCATGAGTAGATGTGTTCACGTCACGGTGTAGTGTGTGCACCTTTCATCTAAGACATTTCCAACCATTTGAAGAATCATGCACACTTTTTTCCTTCTTTTTTTTTTTAACTCCTAGCTGACGCATTGCAGCCCGGCTCTGACACACAGTGAGGCTGAGAAGCTGAAACGAGAAGGACGCCTGCCAGCCTCACCTATTACTGCAGGTTACTCAGGCTCAATGATCTCTGATTTTAACCTCACCACGCGACACAGAGAGATAACACAGACAGGGAAATATTTATTTTCCTGCTCAAAATGAGATGAAACATTAGAAGAAGCCACAACAGATGATATCAACTAAAGCACAATATGAAATATTAAAGATATTATCTCCTTTATATGGCACTTATCTTAGAGACCAGCTGTCCATTTAATATGGTTGTTGTAGAAATATGCTGCTCTGTTCAGAGTACATTCGTAGAAATAAACCCAGGCAGTTCTTATCTACCAAACAGACCAGCAGCGCCAGCGCCTGAGCCTCGCTCTTTATTAAAAAGCTTCACTTAGGATGCAAAATTGGATTCAACATTTTGGACAGAAATGTCTAGAACAGAAAACAAACGAACGTCAGCCGTCACACCCAACAGTAACATCAAGGCCCGTCTTCTGGGGCTAATAAAGTGCGTCAAACATGCAGCTTATTTTATTAACATCTGTGCTTGGCAGTGGCAGCTCTGGAGCCTGTTAGGAGAAGAGCTGACAAATCCATAGGAGCGCTTATTTAGTTAGTGTGACAGGGGCGACTGGGAAGAGCTGAGGGCAGATTAGTTTGAACACTTTCTGCATATTTTCCACGTCAGCTGTGTGTGGTCTGGACGTGTGCAGAACCGCCGTGGATAAGATGCCGTTTCCCTTCTAGGGCCGTGGGCTTCGTTGTGACGTCCAGTTTGTTAAAGGGACCGTTTTTATTCTATTACATACCGTGAACGTTTCCACACAACTAATCCACCTTTAAAATGTTGATGGAGCCCAACTATCCTGCTGATGGTTGCTTTGATTAGGCTTCACACAAAGTTAAACATCGTTAGCAGCTCTACATAAAAATCTGATATACCAAGAGGAGGTTAGGAACTACTCAAACAGCCGCTGTTACCTTGGCCGACCTGGGCAGCAGATGACTACTAACAGCAACAGCAGCAAAAAAAAAAGAACACGTTTTAGACGGCTGGTGGAGGTGAGGCTGACTCGCTGCACATCTGAACCGTTATGTTAGCTGACAGCAGACTGAAAAAGCAACAAAAACGCGCTCAGTGCTTTCAATACACCATTCCAGATAATTAAATAATTATCCTTACAGTGAACTTTAATCAAAGCTGTTATCACGTCTTATTTTCTATCAAACGTTATACCGAAGAAAAAGAATCAGCGCATGTATTTAAGGTCTGCAAAACATGTTTTTGTTGTAATGTAGACTTCTGGTGCTCTACCAGCATCTAGTGTTCAAATGTGGTAATAAGCTGTGGTACAGAATGATTTGAAGGATGAATGCCATCCTGACCCACTTTCTCTCTAAAGCAACACATCAGGCTTTTCTGTCAAACGAGTCAAAGTCACTTTAGATTTCATCTGTCACTTAAAAAGTAACCTGGTCAGTTCATTTGTACGCTTAAGATAAAATATAGCTTCTTTAGGAATGAGACCAGATCAGAGTTCTGTTTGGCTACAGAAAAACATTTGAATCAGGTGTAAAAACAACTAAACTAATTCTAAATTAAACACTTGGAAGTGGTTTTTGAAGAGGAACAGCTGGAGTGGAATGGACAGATTTCATTGTTAAAGTCATACGGTAATTATCTCCAAAAAAAATTGTTGTAAAAACTGTCTGGTCTGAACTGTGGCTTCCATTAAGAGGACTTCCCAGTCCCGAAAACATTTCCTGCAGAATCCTGTTTCACCTGCTTCTGACGCCATGTGTGAATGCAGGGAGCACAGACTTATGAGCAGTACCTGATCCCATCAGCGTTATTACAGTCAACAGCAGGGACATAAAAAGTTAAAAGATTTAGGGAATCCTGCAGACTGAGTACTTGGCTGTGAGAATAAAGTAATATTTTCTGATTTTATTCCTTGAAATTTCCTTTTAAATTCTCCATCCGGTTATTTCTGCTAACAGAACTAATGAGAAAGGTTCTACACAATCTTAGTTTTATTTTTAACTAGAAATGCTCCAATAAATTGGCTAGAGGTTAGAATCAATAACTGTTCATGTCAAAGTATGGTAGAAAAAGCAACACTTGTTTTTTTATTAATTCAATGCATCAAAACTGTTTTTTTTTTAGAACATGAACTTTGCTTCAAGTAGAATGAAGATACAGATAAAGTTTGGTGACAGACGCAAACATCCAGATGATGCTTATTTTCTGATGAATTGATTATCTTCATTAGTTTTACTTTGTAAACTAGATAAAAACAATTGAAATCTAAAATCTTAGCCGCTGAAAGGTGTAACTACAGACAACACGAACTGTGCCACATCCAAAAGCAGTACAGTAGTGGGTGTGTCACTGATGATGGAAATGACCAAACATGCTCAGCAGATCTTTACTAGACCAGACAAGAAAAAAGAAAAAAAAACACTAAAACCAACTTGGGAGAGCGGACCATGGTGTGTCGTGCCAGGCTGTATCTTAACAAACAGCATGGAGATGAATGGAGACCGGTGACTTGAAACAGAGGCCAGTTCACGACAGTGATAATGTTTAGGAAGCCACAACAGGCTCGAGGTTGCATACCTGCTTCTTTTGCAGTAGGGGCATGTGCGTGCCCTGCAGGGGAAGGAAAGTAAGGGGAGAGTCAGGCACAAGAGGGGGGGCAGAAAGTGACACTGTGCCTCTGATGAGGGCAAGCGCACATTTATCCACGTTAGTGAGGCAGCTGGACTATTAACCACTGTACCTCTCAACCAACTGCTCCAGACCATACAGCGTGTCAGAGCTTTAGAGGGAAGGCATTGTTCCTTAGGGGCTCTTTGGTCTTTTCTGGAGAACCGAAAACTTCAAAGTGCACATCTTCTAATGCCTGTAACTTGTCTCTAATGTTCTATGTGAGCCTACAACTAAGATGGTTCTGGGGATGCAGAAAGAATCATAAAAACCTGACTACAAGTCATAGGATTAATAGAAATATCTGTAAGATTTAAACTTTTCGTCATTTATGCTCACTGCCCTAGTTTTCTCCACAAGCAGTACATTTTCCTTCAGCTGGTTTTATTAAGGGAACACAGAATAAGCAGAGCGAATGGGAACCATCACGGTGAGGTAGGAATGGCTGCCAGTGTGTGCAGGTGTGAGGTTTGTTTCCATGCCGTGTCCAGACAGAGCGTCATGGACGTTTCCAATCCTACCTGAAGCCACAGCACGGCAGGGTGAGGAGGCGAAGCAGAGCTAGCAGCACCCGCAGGGGCAGCAGCGTGAAGATGTACAGGAAGGCATCGGCACACAGGAAGAAGCCAAAGATCATCAGCTGGAACAGTCAAACAAACAAGAACATCAAACCTCCACTGGGGTCATTAAAGGTGTGTGAGCTGAATTTTTTTACTTTTTCACACATCGTCCATTTCTGTTTCAGTTGGGAAGAGCAAAGTGAAAGCTCCCCACCTTAACAATTTACAGTATTTGGTTCCTGATGAGCAACGGAATCTCCTTTTTTTTAAAGGGACATTTCAACAGTCTAAAATCTTCAATTTCATTCAATAAATAAGAATCAGTTTATTTAGTGCCAAATCACATCTCATCTCAACCTTTTTTACAGTACAAACAGGTCCAAATCATATTCAAATGCACGGATTGCATTGCATTGAATTTAATTCAGTCCATTTAAAGTCCAGTTTCTGAGACTTTGGTTTGGTTCTAATCCAGGACAGCAAGATTCTGCTGATTTTAAAAGGCCAACTAGTACAAAAACATCCATGTGTGTCCTTTTTAGGTTGTGCCACTTATGTTATTAAAAAGGCTAAAGAAAATAGTGGTTTATGTTATAATAAATGCACAATACTTTATGCTTCAACAGTGCCACCTAATGGGTAACAAGAAAAACTACATAGAATATCTAAAAACTCAGAATTCCAACCATTATTGTGTGGCTAATTGGGATTTATCACCAATGCATATTTTTAAATAATAATGATGATTATTGTTCTTAATCATATCCAAATGAATTAATGTTAAAGTCAAAATGAGTAATAGGATGCACACATTTGGTTGGTTTACTTTAAAAAATAAGGGATTAAAAAAAAAAAAAAAAAAAAAAAACACTGTTTATACAGTTTTCCATTAAATGATCCCCAAACATTCGTCAGTTGTTACAGTTTAGCTGCGGCTGTGTTTCCAGGAGCTCCAGGCTGGCAGGAACATACTAAGGCAGGCAGATGGACAAAGAGAGCCGGGGTCAGGAGTTCAGGGCCGTTGCAGTACACTACCTTCTCCAGCTCCTTGGGAATACGCATGCATGTGTATACCCTCTCCCTGCGCTCTGTGTACTTTGCTTCGTTGTGCTCCAAGAAGTAGCCTCTGGTGAGTTCTGCACAAATGAAGCGGGTCAACGACGGATCTGGAACAACAAGAGGGCCACAGTGTTACCACAAAGCCATTGTCTGTCCCAACTAGAGCTGTCAGCACAATGAGACTCCAGCGCTGGGAAGGTTCTGAGTGATGACAACCAAACCGTACCTGTTCTATGGCAGCCTGTACGGGTACTCGACTCGTTTGTAAAAGCAAAACACCCTGAACACAGATATTCAGCAAGCTTTTGTGATTATTCTCCGGGAAAGCACAAGGATTTATAAAACTTGGTCAAGTAGATGCAGACATGTCAGACTTATTTAATTAAATCAACAAAAAACATATTATTTATTTCATTAAATGTTTAACTTGCTGTGCAAAATATCAGGAAAAAAAACATTAAGAGATGAAATTGTTTTTTTTTGTCTTCAGGTCGTAGAAGTTATGCAACGTTGGGAGGTTAGTTTGTCCAACAAAATGTCCAGCAAACAGGAAGGCAAACTTTAGGTTCCTGTTATTGAGAGAATTAGCATAAATGTATGTGGATAACTAACTGACCTGTTGATCTGCATAATAACTTTGCATCGTCTTGCTGTCAATGTCTGAACGGCACATGGAGGCGAGAAAGTTTGTAGGAAAGCAAAGTTGAGCAAAGTCAACTGTAACTTAAATATGGACGCCTGTTGTAACTTCAACAGCAAAGTGTTTTTGTGCAACTCGGCCGATTATGTAACCTAGCTTTGCTTTACCGCTTGCACTTTATACTTTTCTGTTTGTTTAACTGTTCTGATGAGATCAGATGTCCTTGCCACCAGATAATGCCTATATAATTCACATTAACAGCCCAGGAATTGTAGGGGAGATCGGCACCAGCCTAATTTAAGTAACATATTAATTACAGAAATGCCAAATTGGTATTTTAAAAAGCACGTTTTCTTGCACTTCTTAAATGTTTGCATCCTGTAAACAACTGTGATGCCTCTTTGACCGTATCTAATAGGTAAAATTTCAACAAAAATCTCAAAGGAGCAAAGGTTTAGAGGTTAAATCTGATTCAGAGCTTCACAGCATACTGCATCATTATTCTCATGCCAGACTTAACGTGAGTATCCCAAATAAATGCTTGGATGCACTTCCTGGTAGGATATTATATTCCAAGTGTTATGCATGAACATTCCTTATGCCGATCAGACGTCTGGCCACTTGGATACTGTTTCACTGCCCTCTGTTGGCCATACTTGACGTATATTTTTGGTGGTCGAGATGCTACGGCTTACAATGAGAGGTTGACATCGTGATGAAAAAAAAAAACAGTAAGAAAGTAGGCAGAAAAGAAGGGTTCATTATAGCCATATTTGAAGCAATATCTTCCCATTTCCATTCTTTGCTTATATTGTGCAGTCAAGCAAATATCTAAAACATCAGTCCACCTTAACCATTACGTTTCTGTTCATTTAGCACTTCAATTAATGACTACACTACAATTAATGACTGGTTCGGCTAATTTATAAACACACTTTATCAAATGTTGCATTCACTTGTCATTTATTACTTCCCTATCACATGTGATGTCTCCCCATGAAACGTGACACTGACTAAAACACCATTGATGCTTTAATAAGTTGTATATGCACATGTTTACATTAACAAGCCCCACCTACAAAGAAATCAAAGCTAATTGGTCCAAAAATAAGGTCATGGGTCAAAAAGTAGAATGACACAGGGCGCAAGTATTGGACGCATGCATAGAAAAGTACTACTTCATGGTAAAGTATTTTGGGAATTCAGCTTCATGATGAATAGAGTTGCACTGCTTCACTAGGATTTGGATCCATTTTCCACCTAAAGTCTTCAGTTGTTGATGGTTCCAGGGATCCACTTGGATCTTTAGTTCTTTCTATAAAGACTTGGATACAAGTCAGGTGATCAATGCTCATTCTAGCAGTTTCATCTTCTATCATCGAAGCTAGCTGGGGGTTTCCTTTGGTGCATTTCTTGCTTGGAAATCCACATTTTTAGATTCTTATGAAAAAAGCTCAGGAGCATTTCTCCATTCATCCTTCTCCAGAACCCCCCCCCCCCCCAGATTGGATGTGTCCATCCAATCTGACCAGATCATATTATCCAAGTATGTCTCAGACTTGTTGAAATCTTCTGCAGGAAGCATTAAAAAGGCTTAAACTTGCTTTTTCTTCAGAAGCACAATCTTGTGCAGTGAGCTGCATAGATGGAATTACAGTGTGTTGCACAACTCGTAGCTTTTATGGGATAAAACTAACCTGCATTCTCCAGGTTTTTCTGAAGCCATCCCCAGAAGCACCTTGGCTTTTGCGAAACTCTCAAATATTGTTTGGACATCCCTGTTAGAAAGCTCCCAAATGCCCAATACTTTGGTAGCACACAACCTTTTATTTAGGCAATCAGTTAATAAATGAGCTGATGTCTCTTTTGCACATGGCAGCAGGAAGGCTTTCTAAATACTGAGTTCAGCTGGTTTCTTGACTACCTACCTGTATCTTTTTGCATATCTGTTTCCTCATGTGTTCAATACCCTTGTGTTTTTATTTCTTCTTTATTTGTATGCATAGATTAATTTGATTCAGCCAGTGGGAATTTAATGTCAGTGGCTCGATTACAAATATTGTATTTAATTTCAGCTTTTTGCTGCCGGCTAAACACATAAAGATATTATTAAAATCAGATTTTTCTTAATAAGCTGTGTGTTATGAGTAGACATAACACTGTTTTCACCTTTAAGTTAAAAGCCTTTTTAAGCTTGACCTTTTTCTAGGCCAGTTTAATGGCTAAATATGGTCAAGTACAGGTACAACTCATTAAATTGGAATAATATTGAAAAGTACGTTTATTTAAGTATCTCAACTCAATAAGTGAAATTCATTACACACAGTTAGGCATGGGCCGGTTTTGCGGTATCCCGGTATTATAATTACAGCTCCGGACATGTCATTTGGAAATATCTGCATTTAAAACCAAGCTGCTTTCAAATGCAGATATTTTTATTGGGGTTGGACGATATTGAAAAAAAGCACATCGATAAAACAGAAATCATATTGATCAATATTAATAATTATCAACAAATTCATATTTTAAGTGCAGCCCTGGTCATTTTATGCTGTTGCTTAGTGACCTTTTTCTAGATACATAACACACAAACACTGGATTCAAACTCAACCCTTTATTCAACCAACCCTTTACCAAAACTGCCAGTTTTTACAAAAGAAAAAATAACTCTTTGAAGGGGGCGGAGCTTGGTTCCTGGGTCTGCGTTTGTGATTGGTTAATGACAGCAATATTAACCTACATGACTAGAATGCAAAAGGAAGGAAAACTTTTATTCTATTGAACTTTTTATTGACCCTTTTTTATCTATCATCAATATACTTCTATCAATTGATAGATATTGTTATTGAATTATCATTTAGCCCTAATTTTTATAACTTTAAGCTGTTTATTTTTTATAAATATAGAAAACATGGAACTTATGAATTTAAAAAGAAATGCATTCTTTCTAAATAAAAAAGCAATTGTTGATGTGCTGCCGTAGTAAACTTTGTTGATGGCAGCTGTTTTTAGAAATACACGTTTCCCTAAAGCCTGATGCCAAAGTCGAGCTCGTTCAACACGGCATTAACTTCAAACTTTTAGCAAATACTGATAGGTGGTGCTCCAGTAGATGTGCTATCGTGTTATAGTCTGTTGTCTGCCAGAGTCTGTAAACACGTTCTGCACGTAGGGCAAGACTCTTCCTCCAAGCTGTGGTCGTATGTTTTCTTACGGTAGCCAAAGTATCCTTTAGGTGGGGGAAAAGTTTGGGAAGCTCACCTCCTTCAGCGGTCATAGAATCTGAGCTGCTACACAAAGGGCAGGGGGTTTGCTCTTCCATGTGACCTGAGGGATTTGCCCTCCAGTTTCTCTCTGACGAGGCATAAAGAAACGGCACGATGGAGATATTTTGTGGTTTTGAAACCATGACTTTCTCATGCTGAGTTACACCGTGAAACTGGCAACCGGCCCATGCCTACACCAAGGTATATATTTCAAGCATCTGTTTTAGTTCATTTTGGTAATTATGGCATACAACGAATGATAAACCCCAAATTCAGTTTCATAGAAATTAGAAATTTAAAAAAAATTACTTCTAAAAGACTTTATAGTTAGTTATATAAATAAAAAGGAACACTGCACCAGCGCCAGCAGATGACATGGATCCCCAAATCATCACCGAATGTGGAAACTTCACACTGGACCTCAAGCAAATCCACTCTTCCCCACTATTCTTGGCTCTTGATTTCTAAATTAGATGTAAAATTTGCTTTCATCTGAAAAAAATGGCAGCCAAAACCCTTCTCGTTTCATCGGGGTAAAAACTGGCTTAAAAAAAAAAGAATGAGGCCGATATATTTTGGATACATCTACATACTTCAGCTGCAATCCACACTTTGTGGGTATCGTTCAGCCTTTTTCCTTCCACTCAACTTTCCCTTATTGTGACTGGGTAGAGTACTCTGGGCAGCAAGTTCGTTTTAAGTGAATACCTTTTGTTTTGCCATAATTGTGTCAATGACTGGACATTTATACCCAACTTGAAAAATTGGTCCAAGAGAAGCTTTGGCAGACATTTTAAAAAGGGCAAAACCCTTGTTCAAAAGCGCCTAAAATATTACAATTTGGTTTATTTTAAACAAAAAAAAAAAGGAGCACAAAGGACGTCAGAACCTTGGCACAGTGGTGGTATTTGTAGCCTAAAATAAAGTAATGTGAACAGACTTTACATATTTACAACAACATTAGGAAGCTGCACAAGCAGTTTTGCCAAATGTCTTAATTAGCTGATTCTTCCGCTAACCGGCGGTTTATTATTAGCTTGGTAATTAAGCTAGCCCAGACTGTAAACAAACGGAGCAGCTGTCACCACACCGAGAGAAGTCGTTTAGCTTGTGCAGCTAATTTATTAGTGAATCCACTCCACTATCGACAAAACCTTGTAGCCGTAGAGTCGCGTCAAGTGCTACCCGCAAATAAACGTCAAAACCGACGAGAATTAAACGCTTTAAGTTGTTTAACGTTTGTAGATGCGGCTTCACAGCTGGGCAGAGCTCACGGTTACCTGCTGAGAGCTCCTGCTGCTCCCTCTTCACCGCGCTAATGTCGAAAAACCCCAGGGTCTCTGGCAGCTCTGCAGCTAGCCTGATCTTCCCAGACCTGTGAAAATCATCCCAAGGTCTTTTCTGTCTTTTCTTGAGCTCGATTTTGGTCTCTTTCTCTTCTGACAGCTCGGTCCCCGACACGTCCGCCATCTTTACTGTGGTCGACGCACAACGTCATCGAAGCAGCGTCGGTCAACACGCGCGACGCTAACTGGAAGATTGATAAAAATAAATGCATCTTTAAATGATACTGGAAAAAAAAAACATCCGTCTAAAATTACGAATATATAATAAATAGTTTGTTTCGAAAATTTTTATATTTTAATATATTCTATCACCAAAAAAAAAAAAAAAAAAAAAAAACACGTTTTGTTGGTAAATCCACTTAATA
Organism: Fundulus heteroclitus; assembly: GCF_011125445.2. Classification (NCBI taxonomy): domain Eukaryota; kingdom Metazoa; phylum Chordata; class Actinopteri; order Cyprinodontiformes; family Fundulidae; genus Fundulus; species Fundulus heteroclitus. Next base: position 12,251,424 of record NC_046383.1, read on the forward strand.
AACACAAATAATAATAATCTACAAATTCTGTCTTCAACCACAAGCTTTGCAAATGTACCTGGAGCCTATATTCTATAAATTAATAAAATTGTTTTAATACAGTAATGTGCAAAAAAGATTTTCTGCTTCTGTTTGAAAAAAAAAACTAACAAACAAACAAAAAAAAAATAAAAAAATAAAAATAAGCAAAATCAATGTTCTAGATTTAATAATTAAAGTTAAATTGAAATATTTCCTTTTTAAACCTAAGGATGGCTGTTGCAACCAGCTTGAGCATATGGTGTGCGTTCTCACGATGTTCCACATGGTGGTGCCAAAGTTCCATCAAGTTTTCTTAAAATTAAAGTCTACCCAACAACAGTAGTGTGCTGAGGCCCTTGGCTGCAAAATATAACTTTCCCACAACTTGTGTTTACCAGCCTGAACAGTGTCAGGGGTTTTAATTTTACCACTTAAATCATACACACTGTACACATTACACAGTTCTCAGAATATAACCTTCCATGTGAATTAGAGAGACTTGCTCATACAACTAACACACATCTATTTGTTTTAAAAATAAGTTTAAGAGAAGGAAATATTTATGCATGAATGAGTAGTTAAGGGGTTTAATTTAGCAATTAAAAGTAAAATAAAATTATTTGCATTTATTTTGGTCTTACGGTACAATCTCTTGTCTTTTATCCTTGTGTGTATCTGCATGCTTCATTTCCCTTAAATTTTGCTAATGGTACTCCTGAATTTCCCAACCTTAGAAGAATAAAGGATATTTAATTTTTGCTGCTGAGGTATTTCAGTGGTGTAGCCTAGACAATTAGCATGTTTCTTATTCTGTAAAGCAGTGTTGTTTTTTTCTTTGGTAAAAATACCTCTTGTAGGGAGGTGCCTATCGTCAGTGATCATTGGGACAGGTCACAGGTCCACAAATACTCATGACCTGATTTCTAAGGAGAACTTACAGAGACAAATTGATCTCACAGGCACGTTTAAATATTAGTGGAACATGTAGAAAAGATGCATGGGGAGGACATGCAAACTGTATGCAGGTCACCATGTGGGACTGCAGCGCAAGACCTTTGATGAAAGGCAATAGTTCTGTTCCACTGAACAGCGGCTCTCATAGAATACCAAGATTTTAAAAAGTTACACCTTCAAGCCTGCACAAATGTTCTCATAAGGTTATTACAGTTTTAAGGCCTTTTTTAAGATGCACCGGAGGCACAGCGATAATGCCCCCGTGATACCCACTGTCAGTTTGTGAAATGAAGATTATTACAAAATTCTCTTGTTGACAACAAAGACAAGATTTGGCAGTTTCAAAACATTTTCTGGTGCAAAAACAAAGCCTGTCAGTGTGAAAATTAAAGCAGCGCAACCCCTCAAACTCTGATCTAGACACTGTCAAACTATCAAACTGTCAATAATTTGTGTATATTTGACAGAAGAATAAGATTTTGATGTGAGCTAAACAGTTAATACACTTGTTATGAGGAAAAATAAACCAACAAATAACAGGGAAACCAAGGAAGCTGAGAATTGCCTAATGTCGGCACCAGGGGGCAGCGTAAATGTTATAGGAGAGCTAAAATAAAAGTTAACTTGTTTTGACAACTTTATTGAAGAGTAATGAAGAGTAAAATCATGATTTCAGTCAAGTTGGCTTCTAAATCTCTTTTTGTATGCGTCTGTGTGGTGATTGGTTAACCACACACATCCTAAAACTAGTTTGAAGCAGCCAGACTATTAACCACTTTACCATGAGGTGAAAAAGAATAGGTGACACCCCAGAAGCGTAAATAAAACTAAAGAAATTGAGCCTGTGAACTAATAATAGTACAGTATCTCAAACCAAATGCTACGATACTTGGGGATGCAGGTAGACTAATATCTGTTGTTTTCATAAGAATTACAGATGAAGAGGACTCAGGAAACCAAATGCTACGATACTTGGGGATGCAGGTAGACTAATATCTGTTGTTTTCATAAGAATTACAGATGAAGAGGACTCAGCTGTACCATAGGTTCTCTGCAAAATAAATAAGCAATCAGGTGAACTTCAGCCAGGATATCAAAATAACTTTTTGAAAAGTAGACCACAAGCAACTTAAAGGGTGTCAATGCTGTTGTTTAGACACAATAAGTGAAAACAGAGGATTTTTAACTGACTGAGTAGCTGACTGAGCAGCTGAATGAGTGGCCTGGCGACAGATATTTTCACTAAAACCCGGAAGATAGAGCACATCGCCCCAGTTCTAAAGTCCTTACACTGGCTCCCTGTATCTTAGAGAATAGACTTTAAAATACTTTTGTTAGTCTATAAATCAGTAAACAGCTTAGCACCTAAATACATTAAAGACCTGTTGTTGCTGCATCAACTCTCCAGAACACTCGGATCTTCTGGTTCTGGTCTGCTCTGCATACCCAGAACCAGAACCAAACGTGGAGAAGCAGCATTCCGCAGATCTGGAACAAACTTCCAGAAAACTGCAAATCAGCCGAAACACTGAGTTCATTTAAACCAAGACTGAAAACCTGTTTAGAGTTTCTTTCAGCCATAATAACAGCAACAATGACCAACATATTTGATGTGTATTGATGTTTTCACCTGATACAATTTAATGTTTGTACCGGTCTCACAAACAGCGTCCGTTTTGATGTGTTTCATGTTTCTATGATGTAAAGTGCTTTGAACCACTTTGCTGCTGAAATGTGCGACACAAGTAAACTTGACTTGTGCTGAAAGAAGAAATTTAATGTGATGTTAAGATGTCACGCTACAAACAGCATGCCTGTTCAGCAGCCAACTGCAGTCTTACTGCACAGACTGCATTATTAACCAACTAATATTATCTTGTTATAACTTCTGTTACTTCATAAACAGCAGAATAGCAAGAAGTGATACTATTCCACACACTAGACAAGTGGAACTTCTAAATTCAGAATGTTCTTATCATATTTTTGATAAAAACAAATAGATTATATTTAGCTGTGATATGTCCTTTTTCGCAGCACATTGCATTGCTGTTTTAGGTAAAATGAATTAGTGTGGTTCTAATAAGTCTTTGTTTAAATTTATAGTTGCAGTGACTCCAAAATGAAGAGCATGATAAATTATTGCCTTAAATAACATACTTGCATGACTACACACATCATGTACTACAAATGCACAGCAACACAACCTTGATATTTCTTTTAACATTCAGTATTTTTGAGTTCAAACCAGCCATCACTTATTTTCTTGTATTTTCTTATTTCATGTACAAGAAATGAAGTCATGGTCCTTTGGCATTTGCTTTTTTTACTAAATCTAATGGAAAATTTGTGCAATTACTTGAGAATTCACCTATTCACACCCTGACTGTGGTGTTAGTAGCCACAGCTGCCCTGGGGCAGACAGACTGAGACGAGGCTGCCATACATCGGCGCCACCGGCCAGCAGGTAATTCAGGTGAAGTGTCTTGCCCAAGGACGAAACGACTTAGATGGTTGGAGCGGGAGATCGAACCAGCAACTTGCCGAATGTAGGATGAACTCCCTAACTCCTACACCACTGCTGCCCAAAAAGAAGACTAAATGTTGAAACCAATCGAAAATGTTATTTTTTTCAGGTTATTTCAGGGGCTTAATTTTCTTCTTTTTAAAATAAATATTTCCCTCCCTAAGAGATTTTATTTTGCTATCCCAGTTGAATTATAAAGAACACATGTCACAGTAAGGTTGGAGAGTGAAGAGTGGCTGGAGTACCCTGGAAAAACCTGCACACGTACTGGGATATCATTGAAACTCCACACCCAAAGACCCAAGGAGCTGAAATTTGAAGTAAAAACATTTTCCGTGTAAGGGGGCAGTTCTAACCACCAAGTAGCCCCAGCAGAAAAAAAAAGTAAAAAATGAAAATGTGTATCTCTGGAATACTGTGCAAAATAATGGGAAAACAGCTTTCAGTTTAGAAAACTGTGTCTGATTTTTATATGTTTTGGAGTTAAAAGCTGAATTAAAACACATACGGTTCAATAAAGAAACAGGAAAAGGATAATCTCTTCACACCCCATGTGTTAACCAAACCAAATCCAGCTTTTCTGTAAGCACGGTTTATTGGCACACATAATGGTAAAGCATACATACCAGACATCAGATATGACACTGAACACCTCTGCTATATAATGTACAAATGGTGTCTAATAATACTAGGCTCAAACATATTTCCAAATGTGTTAGCTTCCTTACAAATACACAAATAAATACCCATTAGATCCAGTTGTAGTTGTAAGACATCTGTCATTGTCTTCTTGCCCGTTTTTAAACAAACCAAACAAAAAGATCAGGGATATACTGGGGTATCGATTCAATTGAAGATTAAAGAACAATCGTGAACACAAACACAGGGGTCTTAAAGCATTTCTGTGGGGTGGATGAGATTTTATATCAATATTAAAATGTAGAAATAGTTTATTTCCTTCAGTTTGTCATAAAGTAATCAACAAGTATGATCATGTGTCTGTGTGGGTTTTCATTAATTTCTGGCTTTGGTTCTGGTACTAGCTAGAGAGGTCTAGGAACATGAGAAGTTTTGGTTCAAAATAAAGCACCCAGCATCCATCCAAACCACCCAACAGAAATGAGAAACTGGTAGAAAACAAAAACAGCTGCCATATCCAAACTGCTTTCAGTGGCTGATTTACAGTGGACAAAATAGATTCCACCTCTATTTACAGAGCTACAAACCTTGTTACAGTGTTCCCAAACTGACCAACAGAAAAAAGAAAAAGAACAACCGATGCGTTTCAAAGAGCACATTAATCAAACCAAATAAAAAGTGTATAAAATCATGCAGGAGAAGGATTTCGTATCAGTTTGGGAGTAGGTCATTAAAGGGAAAGAAGTCCTACTTTCCAGGAATAATAATAATAATAATAATTAAAAAAAATAATAAAGCGTCAACATGTGTCAGCAAAGTTCACAAACTGATTGGCAAAATTACAATGTGACTTCAAAGGATTCAGAAAGAAGCAAAATACCAATAGACTACAAACACAATCAAACTGGTTTGCATGAAATCACAATCTGTGACAACCGCAGTAACGTTAAGAAAACAATTCCAGGACGAGATTTTCCTCATTTGAAAAAGCATCCACTTTGTAGAGATCTTTTATTTCCTCTTAATTGGAAATGAAACTCGAGCAACAGTAGAAACAAACCAACGGCCGACTGAATTTCCAATAAAAATGCAATTGCCTCCAACAATGTTTCATTTGAGTCCAATGTGGTGAGACACTTCCATGGGCTCTGCTGGCTGCTGAAAACCACCTTCCCTTCACCCGCTTTCTATTTGAGAGACATTTTGTTTGTTGTTTTTACTCTTCTTTCCTTCCCACTGTCCGCGGTCAGCGTGATGACTTGTGACCTGCAGGTCAACCAATCACAGCTGAGGTATTCCACCAGACAGCAGGCTTGTATCTGAGGGTCCAAGAAGGAGAATTTGATCCACAGTTTCCCCCCTGAAGGAAAAAGTCGCTCTGCAATAATCATTTTTATGTTACATTGCATACGTCTTGTACGCGTTTGTTGTCTGTAGATACTTCGGAGCAGTTCAGCCAGTTCTGTGTGTGTGTGTGTGTGTTTGTTTTTTTTTTTAAAGAAATTATACAATGATTCAGAGAAGAAAACATCCCGGATGACACAGTTTGGCTAGACATACCAGTGATGAGTTTGCAGACGGGTGAATTTGTTATGTGCCATAGAAGCGCTGCCCTCAGGGTGAGGAGGAGATGTTTAAATGTCTAACCCACATGGAGCCAAGGATCTGTTGTTTTCTTCTTTTATTTCATTGGTTTATGAGATTTTTACTGCGAGGGCTGGGGCGCCGTGCTCTCGGGCTTGCTGTCCTGGGCGGCAGGGGGTTTGCTGCTCCAGGGGGCGTTGTTTCCCAGAGCTGGGGAGCTGTTGAAATCGTCCTCGTCGTCCAGGCCGTTGGTGGCGTCGTACTGCGTGTTCTCCAGGCGGGTGATCAGACGCTCATCCTCGTCCCCAAACTCCCCGCCCATGAGGGTCGGCTCGCCGACGACCATCACGTCCTGCAGAGGTGGAGAGGGAAGGGAAACGGCTTGATCAACCAAAACTCGTTCTCATAAAAATGTTTTTAAAAAAATGTGTAATTCAAACTATTTTACGTCTACAAAACTGTGAAATACAGGGCTGTGAAAAAGTATTTGCTCCCTTAGAGATTTGTTTTCTTCTTTCCTTCTTGTAACACTTAAATATATATCAGATGGTCAGATAATTGGTAATACCAAAGATAACTTTTGCAAATATAAAATGCAGATTTAAAATTCTGAGTTTAATTTACTAAAGGAAAAAAAACTTTTAAAGGTAGGGCTGGACTATATATCGCAAATATATTGTTATGGCAATATTAAAATCCCAAAGGGCTGTTTACAGTGCAACAACTTTGGCCTATAAAAGGCCAGTGTTATGATCTTTTACATAATAATGTAATATTTAGCCAGTTGGACAGAGCCTTATGGCAGCAGATTCTCCCACAGGACACAAATGTCATTGTCCAAAACACTTTAAGTCACAAAGTTTAGGGCACAGATTGATTAAAAGATATACACAAGAAAGACAGGGCATAAGAAATTGGGCATATATTGTACTGTAACTGATATCGTCATCGCAATATTCACCAATATTATCAGCATAGCAAGATTTTCTTAAGTTGTGGCGCACTAATAAACCCATCCTGGCCCTATTTACAAAACCTGTTTAATGATCTGAAGCACATCAGTGTGACAAAAATGAACAAAAAAACAGAAGAACTCTGTTAGGAGGCAAATACTTTTCACAGCGTTGTAGTTGCTGCAAACCGCTTCTTATTTCTTTATAACTTCTATAAAAAAATTTCTTTCCTCTGAGAAAGAAACATTTTCAAATTTGTAAAATTGTCTATTATTGTATACATAACATTGATTTATTCCTTAAGTTTAGAAGTAAGTTCATTGCCTGAATGATTTGCAGGTTACAGTTTAACAGCTTAAGGTTCCTCTGAAAATGCTCAGCTAAAGGACTAATAACACTTTGAAAAGTTCAAATGATTTTTGTTTTATTTGGTTGTGGACACTAATAAATTAAAGTATTAAAGCATTAAAGTTAAATTGAGCATAGCAAAGTCTGCTTCCTGATAAGGCAACATGCTGCTTTGTTTTCTATCTGAACTTGTTAGTTCACATTGTCCTGTTTTCTGTGTCCTATTGGTCTTTGTTTTGTTTTATTTTCTATTCCTAATTTTATGAATTTCATCATATAGTGATCTCTCAGCAATCTCTGGCTTGGGTTTTGAAGAACACAAAAAACGAAAGCACTTTTTAAAAAGCGATAAAGTGTTTTTGATTATGCCCTGGAACCAACATATGCAGCCAAGAGGCGATTTGAAATGTTAATTGAACGGAAACAATCATCACAGCAGAAACAAATGCATATATTTTTTATCTGATTCTCAGACCAAAGCACCACCGGAACCTCAAAGGGACACTACGGTACTTAAAGAGACTTTTAATAGTGCTTCCATTACTTTAAACAAATGATGATGTTTGTTATGATATCATCGGCCACCTTTAAACTGAAATACCATAAGGGCAAAAAGATAAATGTTGACTTTTAAAAGGCCTTTATGGTTATATGAGGTTTTCTGTCTGATAGAGAAACATCCAGCTGCTCCACACTGAACGCTGAGTGTCTTCCTGCTTTAAATGCAGACCCCCTGCCTGCAGGTGAATGACAGCAAATGTGTGTTTGAGTGTGTTTAGTACAAGTGCGGCTGTATCCAGTGAACCCATCCGAATGGGCGACCCCTCTTGGTGCTCCCCGTGCAAATGAAACCTTCCCGTCCACCGAGTGGATACCCCTGGTGCTCTGTACCCGGGCCCGATCAATACTCATCATGTAAGACATATTTCACAGAGATAGCCCTCTCACGCTGGGTCATGGAAAAGATGGAGAGAGATTCATCCATTATCTACTGATATCTGTGACTCGCGAGATGCGAAGGAATCCTGATGGAGAGGGATGCTCCCTGGAAGTGCTTGTGTTTAGTCATTTTAAACTCCTGTGCAAAAATAATCAGCGCCGTGCAATAAATTATTTCAAGCACCGATCAATAAGGACCTCAATTACAGCTATATCTATTTGGGAGTTCTCGTGTCTCATCCTTTGTTGCCGGCGAGAGTCTGGACCTGCAATAGTAACCTGGGAGCAAGCCGTACGGTTAAATGGAGTGCATGCTTCACTGGCCATGTGTGTCAACGCTGCCTGGTTGGGAGATCTCACTCTCCGCAGCCATCTCCGCCGCAACAAATACACAAATATAAGCCACGAACGTGCATGTGCATTGGACAGAAGCCAAGACAAACCCACCGCATAACCGCGCCGTTGCAAACAGTTCCACACAAAGGCAGATGAATGCAGATTAACCCTGTCTGCACGACACAACCTGCTCCTGTCTTGAAAACAACAAAACGCGCGCACACTTTGATGGCAAAGACAACAAGGAAATCCAGCTCATGAATCCGAGCCATCTCCACCCTCTCCCCCCCCCCCCCCCCCCCAGCGACCACTTCTACACCTCTCTATGCCTTAATCAGGCTAATTAATTTAGGTGAGCTTTTCAACTAAATGACAATATCCACACTGATTTGTCAATTTGCATAGCTAATTAAGTCATTAGCTAAAAATGTACTGATTGCCAACAAGCCTTGCATTCACCATCTGTTCCTGTGAGGAGGCCTGTCAACCTACCTCTGGCCAATTTTAGGCAACCCTCTCCCCCCACCACCACCTCTTGAAAAAACTCCCTCCGACGATAACAGCTGGTGGCTAGTCTGAGACTGGGGAGAGCTAATTGTGAGCTAATTAATGCTGTCTACTTGTCTACTCATCTTGTTAGAGGAGTTTTCTTTCGCACTAGCCGAGCGGGGAGATTTTGAATGGGCCAACGCAGAGACATACCCCCCCCCCCCCCCTCTTCTCACTTGATTTCCCTGAGTGTTGCATTAGCATGTTTTCACAGAGATCAGCAGAGGGGAGCGAGAAGGACGAGTCTGCTCCTCCTCGGACCTCCAAAACAACAAGTGGGAATCTGGTGGGATAGGGAAAGGATGGAGAGGGTCGCTCAAAGCAGGACAACCAGGCGACTGATTCATTCATTCCTTTATGGATCACGTGAAAAACAACCTCGTTTGCACCACGAAGCTATACAGCCAGAAAGAAACTCTGCGATAAAAAAGAAGGTTCCCAAAATGAATAAACTTTGTAAAAACAATGATCAAATAACAAATTATTACAATTATTCAGGGTAAAAAGTCTCAATTTTGAACATCTTTGACCGGACCGTAAGCACAAGATTGCTTATTGCCTGATCGACTTTTCAAAAACATTTACCTACAGGCCATTTAAGACAGATCTAGCATTACAACGATTAGGATGGGAATTTCTCTTATTAGGCTTCATTTTCTTGCAACAAATTTGTCTGGCTGACAGTGTTTTAAACCGTGTTCTAATGAACTTATTTTCATTTGAAGAACCTGTCATAGCTCAGCTGGGCTGTGGAGCTGGAGACTTCATACTGAGTGGATTTCAAAGATGTTGGATCGGTGTTAGAGAAACTGGTAATTTACTTTTTTTTTTTTTTTGGTCAGAATATTTAAAGATTTTTTTTTTTTAACTCATTCTTTCTTATTCAATAAATCCCTGTCAGAACCTTGCTATGAATAATCTTGCTAATGCAGGAAACTATACATCTAAAATCAAAGCACAATAAAAAGAGAATGCAGGGATTAGAATCTGATTCTTTTGGATGCGGGTCTGGAAATGGTTGCAGAGAAAATAATTTGCTCACTTCCTGATGGGCATCCAATCCAATGTGCTGGCGGAATCAATTGTTTTAGGAATGATTGTAATGCTTTTTCTCACACATAATTATTGTATTTAATAATCACTTCACGTCACTCTTTGCAAGGCTCAGAGATTATTCAACAGGCAAAAAGCTTTGAACTCCAGAGAAACCTGCTAAACAGTTCCAGTCAGAAGTATCCATACGCTCATCAACGGCATTAATGTCATATTATTTTGGAACCTTAAATGAGTTTTGGTTGTATTTCTTTTTTTCAGGTGCACAAGTTTCAATTTAATGAGGATTTTTCCTTATGTTAATTAAAAGTTTTGTATATTATCAGTTGGTATCACAGCCTCCCACTTTCTATGACCATCTACAAGATCCTGGTATAATTTCAGCTCGTCTTTATTGAGAGGCATTCCCCTGTCTTCATTATTCCAGATGTTTTCTATAGGGCATCAGTACCAAAGGGCAGGGAAACGTGTCCTCAGTATGATGCTAACTCTCCCCATGCTTGGCAGATGTCACAAGTTTAAAAGCTTCACCTTCACTTGTCCTTGCAGCCAGGTAGCTCAAAGAATCCCCCTCAGGCAGGCACTGCCTTCTTAGTCAGCATACTCACAAGCCATACTGATGGTGTACTGTCTCGACTTTGGAAAGTGATGCTGGAGTTCAGGCTAACACCGGTTTATGGTAAGTTTCAGTGTTGGTGGTTCCTGGGTTGGACATCGTCTTTCCTTTCATTAAATTAAAGATTAAATCAAGAACCTTGACTGTCACCATGTTTTACTATTGGGACATTTTTTGAGACAGACAGAAATTTGGACGGACATTTTGCCCAAACACCCTTAAATTTACCGCATGGCCTCTTCAAAGCTATGACCTCGACCCTATTGAAAATTTGTGGACTACACTCAGAAGCCAGATTTGTGGCAGGAAACCAACCAACTTAAATTGACTTTACCGATTCTACATGTGGTCAAATATCTAGCCAGAATCAGGCCAGCAGCTCCTTTGACGACCACGACAAGTGTGCAGTTCAGGCCCAACTTGCTATGGGATATTTAACATTTTAGATAAGGTTTAACTAAACAGTAGTGTGTGTATAAAAACACAACCTGCTATATTCAACTAATGAATCCATTTATTTCTTTTTTTAATGCTAATAAAAAATGTTTGATCCCTAATCATTAAACCTCCTAAAAAACAGCAGTTTAAATTAAAGCTCAAAATAAGTTTAAAACTCCTGTCCATCATGAGTGTATGCACATTTCTGACCTGAACTGCATATGCTACAATATGAAGGCTATATAAATGTAGTGTAAAAGTGGAGTAATAGATTATAAAACAAGACAATTCAAAGATGATTTCAGTCTCCTAGGTGAAAAACGTCTCAACAGCTTGCGCCTTTTGCTCTCCTGGAAGACCTTCATACATGTTCGTACCTGTGACCACTAGAGGTCAGTGTTGCTCATTCTATGAACCCCCTCTCCATCAGCACCAGTAACCCCCCCTCTTCCAGTTGCCAGGGTCCACTCCTTATTGTTATTGGACTCACGTAGGCTTATGTTCAGCCACAAACGAACAACTTCTCAGACAAAGACAGCAGGCGCGCAACATATGTAACCAGCATGTTACCGACCGCGCTGCCCGTCTTTAAGAGTTGTGTGAATGCACGACACAAGTGGGGATGTGTACATGTGTGTGTTTGTGCGAGTGGGTGGGTAGGTAGGTGGAGGTGATGAGGAAGGGGAAGAGGGAATGGGGGTGGCTCGGGTTCAATGATGGAGCAAAGACGGAGCATGTGAAGGAGGAGGAGGAGAAGGGGGGGGTGTATACAGATATCTGTGATAATGAGAGCTGGCACAGAGCCACGCTGCCTCCCAAAGAGAAAACAATTTGCGAGCGCTGTGTGTATATGTGCATGAGATGTACATTATGTATGGGTGAGACGAAGGCAGGCAGGTAAAAGAATAAGAAAAGATGAGGCAGCCCGAGTCCGTCCTGTAAATATAGAGGGGTCAGTGCAGAAAGTGTGTAGGCTACCAAGGGTGTGGGACATTTAACACTACTGTACAGCTAGAAGAACAACAAAATAGTACATTTGTGCATTCACTCAGTCATAAAACTGGTCTCCTTTCTTCAAACCCGTTTAAAAGGACTAAAATATTCTGGATGCCAGCCCCCTTCAATAACATATCAAACACCAAACCTGCTTCTAGTGAGCACAGAGTAAAAATTCTTCTCCTAACGTCTGTAGAGTAAAATAACTTGGTTGAAGTGGGAGAAAAAGCAGTTCTTGTCAAAATTTGAAAAAAAATAAAATAAATTTGTAACAATGGTTGTAATGCAATGTAAGTGGGGCTGGCCTAAGGCAAGTATGAACTAAGCCCCTACATGGGACCATGATAGTTTACAAAATAACTGATTTGAAAGAATTTCAACATCTTAATCGCATCAAATCAATTGATAAAGCATTTAATCTGAGCAGTATTGACCCTGTAGGTGAAGAGTACTCTGTGTAAACATATGAAGTCAAATGTTCATAGTTTAACAGCTAACTCCAGGGAATCGATGCATTAATAACCTACTACTGTGGTTTAAGAATCTCTGTCTCTTGGGTTTCTTGGAGTCACCTTATATCCACACTCTGTTTGCAACTAAACTAGAAGTTTGTGAATGTAAGTGCATTTAATTAAACCTCCCCAACTATCCTGAGCTAGTACTTAAACGGCATAGACCAGAGAGCAAAGCTGTAAGTTAGAAAAACTTTCTGCAATTTATTACCATCTTTTACATTCTAAACACTTTATGTTGTATTTATTTAATTAATCTAACGAATGATGAACAACTGATTGGTCTAATTATAATACAATCAAATTAAGGAATTGTTGACTAACCTGTTATCTCCATATCTACCATCTGCAAACAATTAAGCAGGGAGTTGCTGCGGTGGCTTCCAACTTAAATTCAAATTTGATCCCCAATAAACCGTGGGCCGTCCCCGAGTCTCCGTCTGGTTCCTACATGCAGGTCTTTTACAATCTCCCCCCTTTTTTTATAATTTATGATAAGATTAGGTCTTGTTTTTGAGACAAATGAACTGTATATGGACATCTTTACTGCCAGAGTGGGCAGACACTGTATAGAAAGCCAGTAACAGCCTTAAATTTCCCATTAGGCTGAATTAGTGCCGAGGACAAGACGAACGCACATTAATGCCAACCAGCGACACCTTAACAAAAACAAATTCCTTTTATGTTTTGTATCAGTGCACTTTTCGCTGCTCTGAAATGATCTGTGCGGAGGAACAGCGGAGTGCTGTGCCGGCGCGCCTACAGAACAGTAAATTGGAAGCTGGGGAGTGAATGTAATACAGCATGTGTATAATGAGCATTGTGTGGAATAAAAGAGCCTCTGCAGACAGCACACTCACAGCGGCATCCAATCCTCCGGGGAGGTGCCAGGCATGTGGTGAAACACTGAACTGTTTAGGCGGCTGTTTAACCTTTAAGTACGCCAAGTAACCTTTTATAAAGCCGTGTCGCCGGATCAGGCACTTTAAAACTAAGACAGGTTATGACGCTGCATGCCTTTAAAATTCATTTCAATTCTTACAGGATTTAGTTCTTAAATCATTAAAAAGGTGTTGTTGTGATCGTTTACTGCTAATATAAAATAGTTTAATTACTCACGTGTCCACATTTATATAAAACTTCCTTATATAATAGTAAAAAACGCACTGAGTTGGAAATTGAAGTAGAGATTAAATAACAATAATGGATTTCTGATGTGGTTTTGGTGATTATTTTTTTTAATACAATGAAACACATTTAAAAAAGTAATCTTGTGAAAAAGTTAAATTAGATTTATGTTTATCACATGCAGATTGCAAAAGCAGAAATTACCGCATGTTTACTCTACCATGCTTTGTGAAAAGGTGTTAGAGGGAACATTGACTCCACTTTTAGCTTTATAAACAGCCAAGCTGCCTGACCAAAACTGGCACATATATAATGTTTAAGGTGCCGTTTATTACACATTCACACAGAAAGTATGTGTGTTTAAAGCCTGCTTGTTATGGCATTCACACCTTTGTGTAAATTAAAAAAGTACACACATGTACATCACCCCTCCACATTTATGGCCCCCAGTAAATACGTGTAAAAAACACCTAAATAAATGCATCTTTTATCGTGGTAACATAATCTCACCCTGTAAAATATAAAAACTTTCATTTGAAGCTATTTGTACAGTGGGTAAACACATTATATGTTAAGAATTATTATTATTATTTTTTTTTTTTTACAAAATCACAGGTTCCTTAATGATTGCCAATGCTATATAACACGGCTGGCTTGCGTTCCAATAGCATAGAAAAATTACTTTGATCCAGTTTACAAAAAATAACACACCAGTATCCTATTTGACACTGTGGCATAAACAACCTGGCTTCAAGCTAAGTCAGGCTTCTACAGATGCGTTGGACATGTCAAACAATTCTGCAGCATATATACCACGCATAGGAACTACTGCTGCAGAGTTTTCTGTTTCCACTCCTCTGAAAGGCAGCGGAAAATCTATTTAAATCAGCCTAATGATGTATGGGGAAGCTGTCAAGAAAACAAACTGCACGACACCTCCAGTCCAACCAGTGGCGGTGATAACAAACCAAAGGCATCATCAGCTGTTCCAGCACTTGCCTCAGGGTAGCTTTTGCCGCTCACTTCGGCCAATGAGCCTCCGTTTGAATAATCTACTTAAACCCCGCCTCCAACAACAATCCTGGGGTGTTCTGAAAGTCCAACCCACAGACCAGGGCATTTTATAAGGGAATTTGTGGGCGCAGAAAATTAAAATTACTCAGGTAAAAATATTTCCTAACACACTGAGGGCTTTTAGAATCCCAGTTAATTGTTGAACGTTTCTTTAATAGAAAAGGGGCCACAAAGGCCTACTTAAATAATTCTTCAAACCAGGATATACAAGAAAACATGTAATTTAAGTGAGGCAGATGTACTGTATACTAATCAATATAAGTCAGGAAATGGTGACAAGGAAATATACTCAACTAAATTTTTGCATATCATTGTCAGATCAAAAAGGACAAAAGTTTACAAACAGAACTATGACAAATAAGCCCAGACAAGGACTGTGTTTTATCTTGTCCCCAGGCACAGGGTGGAGGATGGTAAAGGAGGTAATAATAAAAAATCTCTAAAGCCCCCTTTTAGGCTGCATTCACACTGCGCAGAGTACTGTGTCCGCACAGAAAGGTTTGAGCGTAAAGATGAAAATGCAATGTAATAGGTGTTGTAATACCCATGCCAGGCCAGGGAGTGGCGCAGCAACATTGCCACAGAAGTAAAGAAGAATGAAGAAGAGCAGGGCGATAAAATAACAAATTAGTGTGTATTTCATGTTTTTGGATGTGCTTATTATTTTTAATCTGTCCTATCTCTTGTTTGTTTTTCTTCAAATTATTTTAATTATCCTGTGTATAAATGGTGCTGGTCGTTTTAATTTGCCTTTTCTTGCCTTGCTGGAATTGAAATGAAAATATTGGACTCTTACATCTTTACCAGAGTTGCCATGAATTGTGGAGTAGCTGTAATGTTATTGAGTTATTTATGCCACATAACTGAAATAATCTGCATTGATTTTTTTCAAACTTTTCTCAAGAAAAATAACAGATTGACTTATATTTGCATTTCCGACATGGAAATATACACACTTTACCTTAAACATTTCACAAAATGTGTTTGTTTTTATCTGCTAGCATGGTGCCATGCTTCACATCGATATCTGAGTAAAACTGAGTGCTCTTGGGCAGTCGTTGAGTTAACTGCCTTGCTCAAGGCCTTGGTCAGTATGGTGGCTGTGAGAGGTCAAACCGCTATTCTCACCGCCCACGTTTTTCTGTTTGCTTCCAAGATTTTCTTTCCTTTATTTAAAGCCCAAGGCTTCGGTCACTTGGATGAGCAACAGGGCCTCGTTGCTGATTGGTCGTTCAGAGACGGCTGCCGTTTTTCTGAGAACCAGGAGAGCATTTAGGAGGCAACTTTAATCATTAGTCACATGGCAACCCAGAGAAACAGTTACCTTCTAATGTTTCACTAAAACCCTTTTCTTGCATTTATCATTTCAAAATGTTATCATTTTATTTCCTTTCACATAACTTTTTTTTTTTTTTTTAGTTTTGAAGCATTTTCTTTCATTTGAACAAATAAATTAATCTGTGAAAGCTGAAATGCCATTAGGAATTTCTGGTGCTTGTCTGAAACCCTGCAAACATTCAACTGCGGCTACAGAAACCAATTAAGGCTCCTTTCTGAGATGCTCGAAGAAAAGCGACTGCTAAATGGCTGTATGTAAATAAAAAGAGGAGGCAAACCGAGAGGAGCCGATGCTTACAGGTACCTGACTGGAGAGGCTGAAGTTGGTGGCGGGCTGCGCTTCTTGCTGGCGGCGGTGCCCACGCTGCTGTTTGGCGCTGCTGGCTGAGTTCTTCCGTTTCCTCCTCTTCGTGGTCGTCTGTCGGGCAGGCTCAGCTTTGGCGCGACCAGCAAAGAGAAACAGAGGCCATGCCAAGAACATAATGCATACAGACGGAGACAAGGTGTAGGAGTGTGTGCAGAGTGTGCAGTGTGTAGGTGAGCTCATGCAAACTTGTTCCCGGCGCTTCTACACTTTAAAGGCATGCAGACAGACACCCCGCAGACATGTTACACAGATAACAGCCTCTATTAAACAAGGATGCATGCTTTGTTATCTTCAGAGGTGAAACCACACGAGCGTTAACATCTCCCACAACATGCAGTTATAAGAAAGAACCCATGTTTCATTGGCAGAGATGCTCAACTATGGACCCTGATGCGATTCAAAGTCCTCCAAAACAAGAGAAAGACTAGAGCAAGAAACACATTTGGAATCTAACTAGCATTGCTGCTCAGGTTTTATTCTTTCTATTGTGCATTGGTGAGTAATAGCTTTAATTACAAGTTCTAGCCAAGTCTTTGCATGCAGTAAACCTTCAGCACACGATCTATCAACAGGCAGCTGAGCTTGCACGTAAACATGTATTTCAGTCCATCCAAGCGAGCAACACACATGATGCTGCTTGACGTCGGAGAGCTTGACGATTGTTAGAGAAGAAGATACCTTTTTTGTGATTTGTGGGAAATATTTCCGTTTTGAAGTTCTGTGGGTGTCCAGCTGAAACCGGAGCCAAAAATCAGGTTTGTATTACTCGGTTGGTTAAACAGACAGAAGGATAACAGAGGTGACAACAGAGAATGGCTGAGCAGATGCTAATGACATCACTGGGTAACTCAGCATACATTAAGCAGCACGTGCAATTAAACTACAAGGGAAATCATTTGTTTTACAAAGTTACACAGGTAAATAGTTCAGCTTGTCCCTTCATCCCTCACTGTTTCACTCGCTTTTATAATGGAAGAGATGCAATGTGCATCATTTATGAGGTTTAGCAAATGCTCCCGACATTTGTTAGAAAGCATTATTCTTTTCAAATCTCTAGAGAAGACAAGAACATCCAGCCGTGATCTTCAAACAGATGTCTGAAAGTGAAATACATTTTTTGAGGTTCTCTCTAATCACGCCAAGGGAGATGCTCTCACATTCAGTTATAACAATCAGAGACTCATAATGCATACAGAAGCAGCACTATAAATCAGAGGCCAAACAATCAAAGGAGTTCTTATTCGTATCTAATCTTGTTTGATTCCTAAATTTGACAGACGTGTTTGTTTATAAAAAAAAAAAGAAAGGAAAAAAAAAAGACGGGCCTATTGTGAAAGACAATCATTTGTGTTATCCAACGGGTTTCCTCCGATGCTGAGCCTGTGACGCACAAATATCGCTTCCATTTCCACAGAAAGGACTTATCAGAGCATAAATGCGCCCGTGGCTTCCTTCCTGCCAAAATCCCAACCTGTGTCCGAGCTGGAGAAGAATCGCAGGAAAAGTGGAACAACACGCCGCCAATAAGGAAAAACCCCAATTTCAGCTAAACTGCAAAGATTGCGCCACAGATGTGTCAAGGTGTAAACGACTGAGATGAAATAACCTTTATTTAAGGGGTCAACACGGAGTGGAGTAATTTTAAAATAAAAATGCTGTGTTTTACCTTAAATTGTGTCATGAATTAGGCTTTACATTTAAAAGTATCATGCATAGAGGATTTCAAATATGCTTATCCTCTTCTACCATGAACACAAATAACTGTCAATGCAGCCAAGAGTCTTTATTATACTCATAAAATGCTTTCTTTTCCTTTCTCTCTGAGTTTTTTTTTTTTTTTTTTTTTCAGTTTCTTTGAAGAATGTCGTCGACGCTGGGGAGCCACTGTCCGGGGAGCAGGATCTGCGAGTTTGATTACAGCCGGCACTCTTAATTAAAGATACACAGGTCTGAGTCAAAGGCTTTTTGACTGGTGTTGGTTTTTAAAGACATCTCGTCACGCCTCGCTAAGCATTGCTGTAATTTGCAGCCACTCCAATGTGTCCAAAAAAAAAAAAAAAGAAGCGGCCTCGGCTTACTCCCTCTCCGGCTTAAGACCGCGCAGCCAATTTAAGCTCGGTACTTTTCAGAAACCAGCCTGCAAACATCAATCAAGGGCGCCTGAGAGGCCCGTTACAGATTGGCAGGGTTGGGATTCAAGAGGCAACCCTGAATTCTGATGATTTCATATACCTGACAGGCAAAAAATAAATATTTCAGGGATTAAGATGTATAATGGCAAATTTGGAACATAAATGATGCAATAAAACGCACTCTGAGTGCAAATATTCTTGCAGAGTGATGGATGGTGGAGTGGAAATAACAAGCTGTTTAAATGG